>NW_021604782.1:4550376-4634840 GCF_004785775.1 Grammomys surdaster
ACCCAATTCGTTCTATGAAGCTACAATTACACTCATACCCAAACCCCACAAAGACCCGACAAAGAAAGAGAACTTCAGACCAATCTCCCTTATGAACATCGATGCAAAAATACTCAATAAAATTCTAGCAAACCGAATCCAAGAACACATCAAAACAATCATCCATCATGATCAAGTAGGTTTTATCCCAGGAATGCAGGGACGGTTCAATATTTGGAAATCCATCAATGTAATCCACTATATAAACAAACTCAAAGAAAAAAAACCACATGATCATCTCACTAGATGCTGAGAAAGCATTTGACAAAATTCAACATCCCTTCATGATATAAGTCTTGGAAAGATCAGGAATTCAAGGCCCATACATAAACATAGTAAAAGCAATTTACAGCAAACCAGTAGCCAACATCAAACTAAATGGAGAGAAACTTGAAGCAATCCCACTAAGATCAGGGACTAGACAAGGTTGCCCACTCTCCCCCTACCTATTCAATATAGTACTGGAAGTCCTAGCCAGAGCAATTAGACAACAAAAAGAAGTCAAAGGGATACAAATATGAAAGGAAGAAGTCAAAATATCGCTATTTGCAGATGATATGATAGTATACTTAAGTGACCCCCAAACTTCCACCAGAGAACTCCTAAACCTGATAAACAACTTCAGCAAAGTGGCTGGTTATAAAATCAACTCAAACAAATCAGTAGCCTTCCTCTACATGAAAGGTAAACAGACTGAAAAAGAAATTAGGGAAATGACACCCTTCACAATAGTTGCAAATAATATAAAATACCTTGGTGTGAATCTAACCAAGCAAGTGAAAGACCTGTATGACAAGAGCTTCAAGTCTCTGAAGAAAGAAATCGAAGAAGATCTCAGAAGATGGAAAGATCTCCCATGCTCATGGATTGGCAGGATTAATATAATAAAAATGGCCATCTTGCCAAAAGCAATCTACAGATTCAATGCAATCCCCATTAAAATCCCAACTCAATTCTTCACAGAGTTAGAAAAGGAAATTCTCAAATTCATATGGAATAACAAAAAACCCAGGATAGCAAAAATTATTCTCAACAATAAAAGAACTTCTGGAGGAATCACCATCCCTGACCTCAAGCTGTACTACAGAGCAATAGTGATAAAAACTACCTGGTATTGGTACAGAGACAGGCAGGAAGATCAATGGAATAGAATTGAAGACCCAGAAATGAACCCACACTCCTATGGTCACTTGATCTTTGACAAAGGAGCTAAAACTGTCCAGTGGAAAAAGGACAGCATTTTCAACAAATGGTGCTGGTTCAACTGGAGGACAACATGTAGAAGAATGATAATTGATCCATTCTTATCTCCTTGTACAAAGCTCAAGTCTAAGTGGATAAAGGACCTCCACATAAAACCAGATACACTGAAACTAATAGAAGAGAAGGTGAGGAAGAGCCTCGAATACTTGGGCACAGGGGAAAAGTTCCTGAACAGAACACCAATGGCATATGCTCTAAGATCAAGAATTGACAAATGGGACTTCATAAAATTGCAAAGTTTCTGTAAGGCAAAGGATACTGTCAATAGGACAAAACGACAACCAACAAATTGGGAAAAGATCTTTACCAATCCTTCATCTGATAAAGGGCTAATATCCAATATATACAAAGAACTCAAGAAATTAGACTCCAGACAACCAAATAACCCTATTAAAAAATGGGGTATAGAGCTTAACAAAGAAGTTTCAACGGAGGAAACTCGAATGGCCGAGAAGCACCTAAAGAAATGTTCAGTATCCTTAGTCGTCAGGGAAATGCAAATCAAAACAACCCTGAGATTCCATCTCACACCAGTCAGAATGGCTAAGATTAAAAACTCAGGTGATAGTAGATGCTGGCGAGGGTGTGGAGAAAGAGGAACACTCCTCCATTGTTGGTGGGACTGCAAGATGGTGCAACCACTTTGGAAATCAGTGTGGTGGTTCCTCAGAAAATTGGACATAGCATTACCTAAGGATCCAGCTATACCACTCTTAGGCATATACCCAGAAGATGCTGGAACATATAACAAGGACATATGCTCAACTATGTTCATAGCAGCCTGATTTATAATAGCCAGGAGCTGGAAAGAACCTAGATGTCCTTCAACTGAGGAATGGATTAAAAAAAATGTGGTATATTTACTCAATGGAGTATTACTCAGCTATTAAAAACAATGAATTCGAGAGTTTCCTAGGTAAATGGATGGAACTAGAAATTATCATCCTGAGTGAAGTAAGCCAATCACAAAAGAACACACATGGTATTCACTCACTGATTATTGGATATTAGCCCAGAGCCTTGAAATGCCCAAGATGCAACTCACAGGCCACATGAAGCTCATAAAGAAGGAAGACCAAGTGGGGATGATTCAGTCCTTCTTAGAAGGAGCAACAAAATACTCAAGGGAGCAAATATGGAGACAAAGTGAGGGACAGAAACTGAAGGAGGGGCCATATGAAGACTATTCCACCTGAGTATCCATCCCATGTGCAGTCACCAAAGGTAGATGCTGATGTGGAAGTCAGGAAGTGCATGCTGATAAGAGCCTGATATGGATGTCTCCTCAGAGGTCTTCAAGAGTCTGACATATTCAGAGGCGGATGCTCACAACTAGCTATTGAACTGATAATGGGGTTCCCAATGGAGGAGTGAGAGTGAAGGCCATTGGAGCTGAAAGGATTTGTGGCCCCATGAGGAGAGCAACAATACCAACCAACCACAGCTCCCAGGGTGTAAACCACCAGCATGGGAGCACTTAGGGAGGGATCCAGGGCTTCAGCTGAATAAGTAAGAGTGGATTGCCCTGCTGGGCAGTGGAAGAAGAGATCCTTGACCTCATAAAGGCTGGACGCCCCAGGACGTGGAAATTTTGAGGGTGGGGAGGTGGGAGTGGGGGGGTAGGTAGGGGTTACATCCACAGAGAAGAAGGAGGAGGGGTGAGGGGATTGGGGGTTCCTGAGTGAGTGGGGGATGGGGTAAGGGGACAACATATGAAATGTAAATAAAACATCCAATAAAAAATTTAAAAAAAAAGAAAAAAAAGAAACACAGTATGGATGGGAACAATATGATATTTGTCTTTTAAGAACAAATCAAGTTAGTAGACACAATAGACTTCAAGCTTCTTTGCAATCAATATCAACACCATCTTAGAGGTGAAAGGCATGGAACAGTGATGAACTTGAGAGATGACCAAATGTAGCTGAGGTCAAAAAGAGGTAGCCATGATGAAGTTCATGTGTTATTGCATGACACTGACACACATTGCCTTAATGTACTCAAATAGGTACCCTTGAACAGTTTAGGGTTATAAAAATCTGACACTAATTCAGTACATTGATGTCTAAATATATAAAGAGCTAGTGCTCACTTTGTCCTTCCTATGGCACATTTAGATGGACAGTGTTTGGCGTAAAAGGCTGATTTGCAAAATAGAGATATAATAGAAACCTTTCCATAGTGATATGTAGATCTTCAAAGAAGCCTGTATGTGAACGGGTGTGTTTGAGTTGTGTCCTTAGGTGTGAAAAATGTCTCACACTGATACCCCTGTCACATCTTTGAGTATTTCAGTCACCTCTGTCTTCTCAGGGCATCTTCTACTCCAAAGAAATACATTCTCTAAATTTCAGTCTATTTAATGATACAGAAAACTGATCGATCTTATTTGATTAAGAATGGTAGGAATATTTGTCTCTCAAACAAAAGCTAACTATGGTTTTGAGAATTTACTGTTCAAAATGTTAGTTAGTTTAGCTAGAGACGCTAGTCAAGTGATATGTGTGTGGGTGTGCATGTGTGTGTGTATGTGTGTGTGCATTTGTGTAAAGTGTGGTATGTGTTTATATACCTGCCATGTCTGGATATGTGCCTATCTGTATGGAGACCAGCAGTTAATGCCAAGCACCTGCCATCTCTCCCCACTTTGATACAGAGCCTCTCCATTTTTCTGGAGCCTACTAATTCAGCTAGACTGGCTGGCCAGCAAGCCCTTAGAATCCATCTGTCTGCTTTTTAAGTTCTGGTATTACAGTTGCTTGCCAGTTGTGGGTTTGTATGTTTGTTTGTTTGTTTGTTTGTTTGTTGTGGGTGCTGGGAAATTCAAATGAAGGCTCTCATGCTGTGTAACAAGCCCTGAAGAGGCCAAGTCTCTACTCCTCTCTAATAAAAACCCAACAATTCTTTTAGGTATGAAAGGGATGTGTAACAAAAACTGGGATAATATGAAGAAATTCAATGTTGTCTCATTTACTAGGAAGTGGTCCCAAAATTTAGGTTTTTTAGAAGTACTATGAATAAGATTAGACACATTCAGATTACCATATAGCCATAGACAGCATAGAAGTATTTCTAACATATGTGCAGAAGAAGGACAAAAGTAAATGTTCTTGTTGTATAATGCAATGATTGAGAACTGGGTGATGACGAGGAATAGAAAACATAGCAAGCTTTTTAAAAGATGAAACATCTATATATGAAGTAGGAATGTGCTTCTGAGCAAGATGGAAGGGGTTGTTTAAGGCACTTCCATCTCTGTCCTTCATGGCATTTCCCTGTGGTACAGACTGCCACATGCTTTACAGATTGATGAGGTAGATTTCTCATGGCTGCATGGCTGTGAATGGAAGACTCAGAATTCCAAACAGATACATCTGCTTCTAAAACACACTTGTCTCAGCCTCTGCACAAGGCTGCTTTACCAGCATTCGGAGAAGACAGGCCTTTGGGAGCAACCAACTTGAAAGAACAATGTACATTTGGCAAGCAAACAGGAGCACCTCCCTCCCCACCCCATACAATCCCTTTATCACTAGCCTCTTTCTGAAGCAAATAGGTCTTGAGCAAATTCTTTTCATGATTAGATATTGTCCCAAAAGGCTGAAAAGTAGGCCACTTATATCTGTGAGTTCTAGTTCCATTCTACCTACCTAATTAACCAACTCTAATCTAGTGTTTTCTGTGTGCCCAGCCCTAGGCTGTGCTATGGGGTGTATATTCTGGATGTCTTGTCCTCCAGAATCTCCCAAATGTAGTAGAAAGTTAAGATACAAGAATAACTAGTTACAATGTTGGAAACACAAGTGTCACATAGTATATTTGGATCAATGTAGGAATGTTGAAGGAGATAGTTCACATAAATCTTCAGAGATGGAATGATACTTGGGATGACCTAAAAAAAAAAAAAAACCTGCAGCTCCATGTGTGGTGCTGGTACATATTGTTCGGGTAGATGAAGTGCATAATGAACAGGTGCCCAGAGACTAGTTTTAGTGGCATGGGCAAAGAAGAGCAAGAATAAAGGTGGTGATGGAAAGCCATGTCTGAAAGCAGTAAGGAGTAGGCGCTGGATGTTTCTGCCATTCTGACACTGACATTTGAGAGCTTGATTGGGTTCCTGGCCATTCTCTGGAGTAGCTGTGGCAATCTTTGAGGCTGGCTCAAGGCTGAATGTTTCTATCTTTGTGTAGTCTTTCTTTCTTTTGATGAGTCCCCGGACGTGTGAAATCCACCTCCTTTCCTGGTACTGTTATCAAACCTCATACTTGTATTCAAAATGGGGTCAAAAAGAGAGAGAGAGAAGAAAAGGGCAATTGATTTGTATGTTCCAGTCATTTCCTTGGGAACACGCTGAGCTTTTACTCTGGGGTGACTGAGAAAGAGACCCTGTCTGTGATTAGATCTGTCAGGCAGTTGCTGTGTTACACTAGGTACCTGGGGAAATAAAACCACGGTCAATTGCCAGTGTCTGCATGCCCAGAGAGCTGTCTGCTGTGCGGTACAATAATGGCAAGTTTGTATGTGTGCGTATACAGTGTCCACTTGGCTAGCACTTGGCAGGGTGATTCTAGATTAAAATCAGAGGTAGATGGATTCTCTAAAGCTTCTACTCAAATCTCAGGATACATGACTCTGTGTATGCACAGAAGCACACACTGAAATGATGACTAAAGGCACACGGAGTGGACAGATAAGTGCCACTTCACTTCAGATCTCACCTGTGTCATTTGATTTGTCACGTACCCTCAGGAGAAGCAAACCTAAAACATCACACTGATCATACCATCTTCCTGAATAGTCCCAGAATTCTTCTTTATCATTAAAATACTGGATTAGAAATACCTATTTATATGATTCCTATAGCGGATGGCAGACTCCTCAAGCTCAGGCACTTGTTTTTGCTTGCCTTTCAGTATCCCATGTCTAGTTTGGTGTCAGATAGAGTACTGGCTATTGACTTTCAGTTGGTGGAAAGGGTAGGTGAATGGTGGGTGGAAAGCTGTTTAAAAAGTAAGTGGGTTCCAGAGTTTGTCTTCCAGTCTGGTTTAGGTATTGGTTTGCTTACACAGAAGGAGTGACAAAAAGATGCATCTCATACAGCTAACACAACCTTTAACACCACAACTGGAGCCTGTTTTCAGAAGACAATTGAGAGGTAGACATAATCAAGTGATTGAATGTCCTGTTCAGCCATCTAAACTCTTTTTAGTCATAACCATTGTCTGTATTTATCATAAGAAGATGATAAACTTTAACTGTGCCGCAAGTTACAGAGAAGTAGGTGATATGCAGCATAGGAAAGTAATGAAATCAGAACTCTGAAGAATGGCCAAGCATCCGTTAAATACATGGTCATTCATTGAATGCTGTGTAGCAGAAAAGCCTCTAGCTGTTGTGTACGTCACAGTAGAATAAGTTCCTGCTGTGTGGAGCTCACTCACTAATGTGTAAGAAGAGGGAATGAATAAACAAGGAAGTAGATACTGTCTCAGAGAATAATAGTTTAGGCAGTAACAGACAGAAAGACAGTTCAAGGAGGAGAAAGAACAAGGTCCCAGAGGAATGAAGGGTCCAAGCATACTGGAGGAATTGAAACATTTCTACAATTAGAACATAAAAATAAAATAAGAACATCTCATAAAGATATAAGAACTAGTTAGCCATGTCTTGGGTCTTACAGCAAAATGAAACCCATGCTCAATTTTTAGTATATTCTAAAAGCAAGAAAAAAATATTGGTAAATTTGAAAAACAGAATAGCATGGTTAAGTGTGTGTGTGTGTGTGTGTTTGTGTTTTAAAAAATATTGTTTGCTTGTAGAAAATTACTGTGAAGCACACAGTAAAAATTTAAGAGAGGAAATCTTGGATGGTCTCTGAGTGGTTCTGATGAGAAGTAATGACTTAGATTGGGCGAGACCTGCAAAAAGCAATCAAGTTGGAAAAAAGTTTCAGAATTCATGGATGAGATAGCAAGAGTAACACTGAGGGCTCTGTTTTAACTAAATAGAAGATGATTTCATTTGGTTACAAGAATAACACCAGAAGAAAAACATTTGGGAAGGGAGAAATTTCAACTTCCAAAATTAAGCCTTCCACATGTCTTGGTTTAATATTCCTGAAGTATTATAATAGAGATATTAGGTAACTGGTTGGGGCATGGGACTCTATGGTTCATATGAAATCAGGGTTGGAAATTTAAGTCTGGGGATCTCAAAATAAACAGAAGCCATACAAAGCTATGGAAGAGTATAAACTTACCCAGGGAAATGTGGAGAAGAGTGAGAGAGATGAAGAGATTTGAAGAACCCCAACACCATGAAGAAAATAAAACAGTATGATTTAAATTATGTTCCTTGATAAGACTTGACAGATGGCTCAATGGCTTTTGTACTAATGGCTTTTGTAGAGAACCTGGATGTGATTCCCAGCATCTACATGGTGACTCACAAGCATCCATAACTCTAGCTCCAGGGAATCCAATGCCCTCTTTTGACATGCACAAGGACCAGACATGCACATAGTGCACAGACATACACACAAGTAAAACATTCATACACATGAAATAAAATAAACAAATCCAAAAATATTTTAAATCTCTTTCTTGGATATTAAGTATGATAGTCATATCCATTTTAAGTTTGCTAGATGGTGAGTTTTATCTGCTTTACTTTCTCAGTATTCTGTTCATCCTGTTGAGCAGTAAACATCTTAAGAGCAAGGCATGCATATTATTTATTTGATTATAAACAAAGCCTGGCACATTTCTCAATCGAGAGAAAAGCTTGGTGACACTTGGTAAGTAAATGAATGAAAATGTACCCGTGAGACCTTGGAGAATATGTTGGTCATTTATTTGCTGGAATATTAGGAAGTTCATTTAAAAGACCATGTACAGCACTGGGAGTAAATGGCTTGAGGTCAGTAGTGTTGTCCAGTCTTGTCAATTTTGAGAAGACATATTTGATGTTACCACAGTAACCCAGTTAAAACATGGGAATAGTAATTCCACTCTGATGCTTATCTCCTTGAGTCTTATTTCTTTTCTTTGTCTCTAGTGCTGTTGTCTTAATTTTGACCCTTTATTTCTCATTTATTCTAGTATGTTTTGCACCTTTTAACTGGAGCTGGGTTAATTGAAACCCTTTTGTTGCCATCTGGAAAGCAATACCAAAATAGCAGCGAGCTATAAAACACAAAGCTTATGGAAATGTACTTTCCTCTACATTTTACATTTGCAAAATTCTGGATGAATCATGCTGATTGAATCTTGTATATTGGCCCTCCAATTGCATACCTAATTCTAATACTGGACAACCTGCCATCCTTGTCTCCAGAAACCAACATTCTTATAGAATGGTCTGAGATGGCAGACAGCATTTCACATGGACTCTTCATACTCATGTCTTATAGGACAAAGTTCATCCTTCTTGCCTGGATTTCAAGAGGTCCAGTTTTAAAGTCCCTACATACAAACTTCTATGTGACAATTGACAAGTGACAAGTGTTCTGCATATTTCATGGTTCTATAAACATCTACCAGACTTCCATGTGGGCACATTTCATACGGTCATACGTCTCTGCTACAATATCCCTCTTAGACTTCCTCACCCACTAAATTCCTCTGCTTCTTCTAGTTCAATTGAGAGCCACAGGCTGCCTCAGGCCAAAGCAGATGTTGGTACAGTGATTCCTCTATGCTGCTTTGGCATAGTCAGACTTTGTCCACATAGCTTATTGTTTAAAACCAATCTCTCTTTCTCAAAGACCTCTATCAACTCCTCCTTCAATAAACTCTTCCAGGATTGTCCCTTTTAATCCTCACTACTCTGAGCCATGTTACTATTCTCATTTGAAAATGACAAATATATGACCCTGTGACTGTTTGAAGGCTGCACAGATATCAAATAATACAGTGAGAATTATGACTCTGGCATCTGACCGTGGGAGCCTTATTCCTAACGACTACTCTAGACTGAACTTTTTAAGAGCAAAGAATGAGTCTTACTCACATTTATCCCAAGACCTTTGAGAGAGGCCTGGAATAATGACAACCATATTTAAATAGTAATTCTCTGAATTTATCTTGCTATGATTTATTTCTGTAATTTCCTGACTATTTCAGGCAAATTAGATTATGTACATTTTGATTTTGATTGTTTCAATCATATTCTAATATGATGAGTCAAATCAGAGAGAAACAGCACAAATCAGTAGCATGGAAGAACTTTAATGACAATAAAGGGTTAGATTGTATGGAGTTGTGCTGAGAGCTTGATTTAGGGCTAAGAACAAACTGGATCTCATCCTAAAAATAAATAAATAAATAAATAAACAAACAAACTGCTGCTAACTTGACCCAAACTGGGGTCACCTAGGAATGAAGAACTTAGATTGAGGAACTGTTGCCATCACATTGACTGTAGGCAAATATTGGGGACATTTTATTGATTAATGAAGAAGCCTCTTCTAGGAAGAGTAATTATTTAAGTCCACTGTAACTGGTGCCTCCTGAGCAGGTAGGATTGGGTTGTATAAGAAAGCTACATAAAATCTTCCTACCAATGTAACAAGAGCCCATGTTTTCTGAGAGGTCATATTTCTGATGACTATCTGTTAGATCAAGATGAATAGAGAACAGCAAGACAGTTTTTAAAAACTTGCAAAGGAGACTTATTGTTTCAATGGATCATCCCTGCCACCTGCCTCCACTCTTAAGCCTCTTCAGTTCCTCCATCTATCTCAGAGGTCATCCTCAGATGACAAATGACTCTCCTTGAAATGTGACCACACATGGCTAGAAAGGGGCATCCTCTCAGGTGGGCCTCTTTTGATAGAATAAAATCCAAGCAAGAAAGTCACATTGGTAGAGAAGAGTCGAAAGATGTAGCAGGGAGTTCAGACTCACTGGTGATTTGGAACAACATTGTAAATACATTCTTCACTTTGAGATGACAGTGCCAACCTGTCATCTGGAGATAGGAGTGAGAAACGCCTTCTGCTGATAAGGATTGAGATTTTCCTGGTATTCTGAGAGAAAAGAACCAGGAGAGACACAAGAATAAAGAAGCAGTGTCAATGAATCCACCATAGTTTTGGATTATTGGAGAGGATGAGGATGGAAGACCAGACCTTGGATAGAGAGAGCAGTGTCAGGGCTTGCTGAAGTGGCCATGCCCCAGCAGTGAGAAGGAAGTACTTGAATAGAATGATCACAAGAGAAGAAGATGGTAAAATCAAATAGTAAGAGTTGGAAATTGATGTTCTAACAATGGAACTCATACAACGGACCTAAGTAATTACTTTTCCTAGAACTTATTAGTAGTCCTTATAAATTTTCCTGGAAATTCTTGAGAAGAAAATCTTACATTGTGTATCTTGTTTCTCTAGTTGAAAGTACCTGGGGAACTGCATGCTAAATAAGACATTTATGAGGGATCTGGTGACTATATAAATGAAAGTGAGAACTAATTTTTATGTGAGAAATGACAATAAATGCTTATAAACTTGGAGCTAGATCAACAAATGAGGAAGACAACATTTATATACCTAAAGACACTTAAGCCAAGATGCATAGAGATGCTTATAGCTAATATAGTGGAATACAGGTTGATACAGGGGGAAGAATTGAGGCTTCAGGGTGAATCTAGAAGAAATTTATTTAAAATTCCATGTGAGCATTTTGATATTTGGATAGCAGAGAGTTTTTTCTTGGCTGTTTTTCCCCTTACTTTACTATTGCTGCTATAATAGATTGGCATTTTGAATAGTTTAGAAAATGTTAAAAGACAGGAAAAATACAAACCACAATCTCATTATAGACTGGCAACTTATTATTATTCTAACATATTGCTTCTTAGACATTCTCTTTGAAATTTTTCTTCATAATTGAGATTATATTGTACCTAAAAAGTTATATTATTCTCATCTTGCAGTTTCCTGTGATCTTAAAATATTATAACTTGATAAAAAACTTTCTCATAGTCTACCATTTGTATTATACTGTAAGACATTTCCTAAGTCTCTTTCTGTTAGACATGAGAATCCATCACTTTTAAATATTATTAATAATTTTATGTTTCAGACTGCCTCAATTCATTGAAAAAAATCATTTGCCAAAAGCAGAGGTGTTTTCTTTTTTGCAAAGACATCTACTGTCATGTGTTTTGTGGCCCATGTGCAAAAGCCATGAAAGGAAAATAATCCAAATGTCCACCAGCCAATAAATGAGAAAAGAAACATGGCACATCTCCTGGCAGAGTATCGTTCACCCACAAGAGTGAGAGCCTGTCATTTGCGAGAATATGGACAGAACTAGGGGACATCATGTCAAGCAAAACAGACCAGGGAGAGAAAGACAAGGATGTTGAGGTCTCCTTCATATGTGGCATACAGAAACAGTCAGAAGGGAAGAGTAGAATGATTATTTCAGAGGCTGGGGCAGGGGTTAGGAGAGAAGGAAATATGGGGAGAGGTTGACCAAGAACTCCAAGTTCTAGTTAGATAACAAGTGTGTCTGCTATTGAGCAGTAGGACAACTGTAGAGGTCAATGATTAATACATTATACATGAAATAAACGAGAAGAAAGATTTTTGAATGTTTTGCTATAAAAAATTATTTATGAAGACAGGTATATATACTCCTAACCATTATATAATGCATACATGCACAGGAACACCATATGGTGTCTTACAAATAAGTCAAATTTTACTTTTTATGTAGTAGTTTAATTTCTTCAATTTCTAAAAAGACTCTCATCTTTTTTTTTTTTTAAGTTTTTTGGAAATCTGTTTTATGTGAGTGTTAGGCCTGCTCATATGTAACCACACCATGTTTGTGAGGGTGCTCATGGAGACTGAAAGGCAGCGTAAATACCTTGGGACTGGCATTGCCAAAGGTAGTGAGGCACCATGTGGGTGTGGGGACTGAATCTGGATCTTCGGTGATATAATAACTGTTCTTAATCCTCGAGCCAGATCCCATCACCTAATCTCTTCATCCTAAAAACAATTGTTCTGTACAGTATTAAATCATGAGAGAAGTGACATTCTGTTTATATCATTGACTATTTTGAAGATTAGGACATGAAACCCTCAGTGACCATGTTTAAAGTTCCACCTGTTCCAACAGATTATATCCCCAAATAAAGTTGTAATTATGTTTCCTAAATACTTTAAAATATTTAAATATTTTAAAAAATATATTAAATAGGTAACCAAATAGTTAATGCTATCCAGAGCTTATTTGTATGGATATATATTGTATGGATGCTGCAATCAGTTTCCACTTCCCTGCAGGTGCCTACTGATGTACAGTGGCATTTAAATAATGTTGTCCAGGCACAGGGTTGTCAAAGACTCCTTTCCAGCTCTCAATCATTCTCAATCTGTGGGATATGACCCCCTTGGGGTTGCATACCAGATATCCTGTATATCCGATATTTACATCGTAATTCATAAAAGTAGCAAAATTACAGTAGAATGAAGTCATTTTGTGGTTGGGGGTCACCACAACCTGGGAAACTTTATTAAAGGGTTATAGCATCAGGAAGGCTGAGAGACACTGCTCTAGCCAGAAGAGAAATACAACTAAACAGTCATGTTAAATTCATTCCACACCACTGTCTCATATTAAACTAACAACTGGGTTACTGACCCTAGACAGTCCTGACATGGTGACTGCTAGCATTGTGGGTAATGGAAAAAATTATTCAATGACGTCAGAAAAGTAAATTGGGAATATTTTTAACAAACACCATTGTTCATGTAATTTGATGGTCTGAGAAAGCTTCTCGGGAAACAAGCACCAAGGAAAGATACCTTTCATCAAGAGAATGAAATGTAGAGAAGATAAATCTGCAGCAAATGTGCAAGATGTTTAATGTACATCTATTTATTTAACTTGAGGTGCACTTCTTTCAAAATGTGGTTAAAAGTCTTTGTGGAAATATGAAAATACAATAAGAAATAGCTAAATGTATCAGAAATTATATAGTAATGATGTCATTCATTAAATATGTGAGACAAAAGATGAAAAGATGGAACAACTGGCTTTGCTGAGGAGTCCAGAGGTACAGATGACACGAGAGTTCAGGTCTCCTAGTCTGTGGAGCTTGGTTTTCTCACTCAGTTTCTAGTGCTGTAAGGCAGCTGCCTCCATCTTCATTCCTAAGCAAAATGATGTAGTATATGGAGGACCCCTTGACTTAAACCCTTCAGCAAGTGTTTTTGGGTTAGATCAAGGTCACCACGGGTAACAGGAGAGCCTTGCCTATGATCTCACCTTGGGAGCTCCAAGGAGCTTAGCCAGCGATTTGTTTTCCAAGTTTCAAAGGAGTGGGCTGAAGAAAGATTCCTATGGACCTGGAATTTCATAAAGACTGGAAAGAATGTGTTTGGCAAGAGCATTTCTGGCCTGAGCCAGTGATTTTTTTAGGGAGAGGGAAGGAAACCCCAGATAAAACTGCAAATGGAGATGACATGAGGAATGAAGTAACACTGGGGAAAGTATCATGGGAACTCATAGGTAACGGTACATCTGCTCACAAGCCCTCATTTGTGTAAGTCAGTGGGTTCAGGACAAGCTCAGTAAGCAAAAAGAAAGCACAAAATTATCAAGTGGAGTGTTTTTAGTATCAGAGTGACTTCGTGGGATGGGGCTCTGGATGAAAAATAGTAATTGCTAGCCAACTACATTTATTAATAAGATCTTTAAAAAAATTGGATAGTGGCATACATCTAAATGGTGTTAGGTTAAAATGTAAAATATGTAGCAATGAGACACAAACCAGTGAGACTAAGGGGATATTTTCATAAAAATCTGAGAAGCAACTACCTCATCAAAGGAAGGAAGCTGGGAGTTTTCCTCACAAAAGGTACAAGCTGGCCAAGGTTTACAAATTGTCAGCATGTTCCTTGTGTCTTTTCAAAAATCTCCAGCATAAAGCATCCAGTGTGTTGCAGTTGTGCGTACATTTGTTTGGAAATATCATCTCAAAAATGACAGGAATCAACAGACTCACCTCAGCCTTAACTGGGAACAAGAAGACCAATAGCACAAAAGTGGGTTTGAGGAGGAGCAGCATAGGAACACTGAGGCAGCTCATAGTGCCAAGGTTTCACTGAGGCTTTGGGGGAAAGCTTAAAAAGGTCAACTTGTCATCCAAAAATCCAAGAGGGTCAAAAACATAAGTTGGTCTCTGAAAAAAGTAGAAAGCAGCTATCAGTCCTGCCCCAGCCAGTCCCAAATTTCAATTAAAACCACTCAAATATATAAACTATAAAAACTGACTTATACATATCACCACACAATTATTTAATTGACTATGATGGAAATTAAATTGACAGAAAATTCATTTCTAGAATCTGGTAGAGCTTTTAGATCTGAATTAAGTAAAGGAATTGTCTGTGGATGATTTTGGAAAGGTAGGCAGACATATTGTGTCCATTGCAGACACTGCTTCTTATTTCCCAGATATAAAGGTGAGGTCACATAGTAGTTAAACTTTTGTGCCCAGCAAAGGGAACCCCATGTTAGCATCCTGTTATATGATTAATTTTTTTTACTTTTCTAAGCCTTGTTTGTGCTACTGGCAAAATGAGATATTTCTGGTATCTTCTTCAGAGAGTAGCCAAGAAGATCAAATTAGAAGAGATAATTCATACACAGCACTAAGCTTGGTGTCTGAAACACAGCAAACAAGACACACGTTTTTTATTTTGTACTCCAAACTTTTGGAAGTTTGGTTTCTTAGGGAGCAGGGAAGTGTCTCATGAGGTGGAGAGGATTTGGGAAGAAAAGGCAATGGTGCTTACTGCTCTGGACTGAGAAAGAGGAAGAGCAGAGTAGTGTCGTGGACATGCTCATGGTAGACAATCAGTTGTCAGAAGAAAGAAAGGACCCCACTCAACAGATTCAAGCAAGCAGAAAGCCTGCTTGAGTAGAGGGGTTGGCTGGATTGATGATTCAGACACAATAAAGAGTAGTTAGTTATGTAAAAGACAGTCCAGGTCAATTTTAACATTAGGTGGCTTTTAAGGTATCTTAGCATAAATATATTTCTTAAGTTATTTGGAATATACTTGTACTAAAAAAAAAAATACTGTTCGTATGAAATTCAACCTGAACTGGGCATCCTGCATTCCTACTCGCTAAGGCTTGTACCCTTAATTTAACCTCTGGCTGCAGCTGTTCTGAGGAAGTGTGGTGTGTAGGGGACAGGGAATGAAAAAAGCTTTGGGAAACTCATACACCCTGACTCTAGATCACTGCCAATTGGGTCTGGGTTTCTCTGTCTCTTGAAAACAATAAATGGAGACTCCAACAGCAGTAACAGAGGTCTGTAATATCTCTACCTAGAGAAGTGACAAAAGGCATCCTAGGAAATACAACAGAACCTAGAACATAAGAACTGCAGAAAGTTGAAGAAAGGAAGGCATGGGCCCAACAAGAAGGATGGAGCAGAAGGCCAGAGACAGGAGGCTCAGCGGGTTGTATCAGAAGCATGTATAGTTCAAAACAGAGTCCAGGCATTGGCATTATGACAGTGAGAGCAGCAGGACTTCAGCCGTCAGTTCCATAGACAGAGAGGATAGGTGCTGCAGTGAAAGCAGTCAGGATCGGGATGAGGCTAGGGAAGAGATTCTGTCCTCAAAGGAAAGGACACAAGGTGAGGTCATAAAGAAAAGCACGCAAATATGAAATGTGAGGAACAGAAGTCGAATCTCAATCCAGTCAGGAAAATGATGACATATGCAAAAACATATACTCAGAAAACTTTATGGAGGAAAAAAATAAAACCCAACAAACAAAAGCAAAAGAAAACCACAGCAAAAAATAGAAAGAAAGTATTATAGGAAGGACTTCAAGATCAGCTAAGGTTCATTACTGTAGCTGTGGCTGTGCAATTCTTCACAATGCCTCCCAATGAAGTAGCCCCATTATACAGAAAAAGAAAGTGAGACATGGTATGTTTACTTTATTTCCCAATTGTAATTTAAAAAAAAAATTGTTATCCTCAGAAAGTTGATAAAGAACAGTGCTAGGCTTAAATCCAAGTGTTCTACCTCCATATCGAATGCTCTTAATTTCAAAGTTGTGTGATATCCAGAGGGCAGATTAAGACTAAGTGCAAACTCCTTGGCCTTCTTTTATCACCTCAAGACAACACCTATTTAAAAACACAACAAACAAAAACAATTCAAAACCAATTGTGTCTCAAGCACTTCCTGGGAAGACTTAAACATTTGATTAGACTAAAAAATAGTTTTATGAACATTAAAACTGCACACAAAACAGAATAAATGACATAATAGACAAAAACTGTGCAGTCCTGGAGACTTCTGTGTAATCCTCAATGTCAAAAGATAAATAAACAAGTTTACAGAGGGTGTAGAAAAGGCCACTGTGTGCCAAACTGTGTAACCAAACACACCGAGGCTTAGCTAATGTAAGCAGCATTCAGACAAACATTCCAGGATGCAGACAGGTTCTCATGGACACTTCCCAGAGTTCATTGAAGACATGTGCATGTTATTGGAAATGTGTGGCAAAGGGCAGTTTGAAGAGAGCAGGAGAGCAGGTAGACATGAAAGGAGAAATCAGAGTCTCATCCAAGCTGATTGTTCAAATCATTGTTTCAAGTCTGAATGCAAATGCCAATTAAATTTCTTGACATGGGAGATACATGGTACACAAATGAATAATAAACACAATCTGGTGTGCCAACGCCCAAATTATATTTTAAGACTGAGAAGTGGGAAGTGGGAAGGAAGCTCGGACTTGATTCTTCCTCTCATCCGCTCTGCTGTGGAGGAGACAGAATATCTAGTTTCATTTCTCACTTTGAGATTTAGCCTGTAAATCACATTTCACAGCAAGGTCTTTGTAGATCTCTTTATTACTACTATGATGTGTTTTGTTCTTTCTTTTTTCCTTTTTAATGTTGATGTTTAAGATTCCCAAAAGGCTTTTGGGATGGTTTGAATACTTAACTATAGGGAGTGGCACTGTTAGGTGGTGTGGCCTTATTGGAGGAAGTATGTCATTGAGTAGGTGAGATTTGAGGGCTCCTATGCTCAGGCTCCACCCAGCGCAGAAGAGACTCTCCTCCTGGCTGCCTGAAGAAGATAATCTCCTATTGCTGCCTTTGTATCAAGATGTAGAATTCTCTGGTCTTCCGGCACCATGTCTGTCTGAACATTGTCATGCTTTCCATAATGATAATAATGGACTGAACCTCTGAAACCATAAGCCAGACTCAAGAGTTACCTTGGTCATTGTATCTCTTCACAGCAATAAAACACTAATGAAGACAGGAGTTGGTACCAGGGACTAGGGTATTGCTGAGACAAGCCTGATCGTGCTTTTCTTTGGAGGAAAGTAGATTTTTGGACTTTGAATTTGGAAAGCAATGAAATGCTTTAATGGGGCTTAATGACCCATCCTAGTAAGAATATGGAAGACATTGGTGCTGAGAGTAATTTGAAATTTGGGGTCCTGGCTCAAGTGGTTTCCAAGGACAGGAATTTTAGTATGTTTCCTGGTGGTCATTCTCACAATGTTTTGGTAAAGAATGTGGCTGCTTTTTGCCCTTTTCTGGGTAGTCTCTCTGATACTAAGTTGAATAGATTCAAGTTGGTTGCATTGAGGAAGGAAGTCCTTAAAAAGCCCAGAATAGACTTTGTCCTCTGGTATACTCTTATGAAGAGTGTTTCAATCAAGCATAGCAAGCTTAGAAAAGAACAATACAAATGTATGGTCCAAAGAGTAAAAGGGCACCAAGAAGTAGAATGAAGCTAAATCCTGTGTTCAAAGATATTAAATTGAATTAAGAGAGTGGTGACTGCAGAGAAAAATCTCACTCAGGTAAGCTTATTGCTTATGTGTTTGCAATTGAACAAGGGATAGTTATATTATGTTAGGCATTATTATTACCTGGTTATGGTTTTTATTTGGATTTATAATCTGGAATGAACTATAATCCATAATTGGAGGACACACCTGTCATCCAGATCTTGAGGCTGGAAGACACAGGCTGTTGATCTTGATCTTGAGGCATAGTGGCATGAAAAGTTTAGGTCCAGGCATGGTGTTAAACATCCTTCATCCCAGCACTCAGAAAACAGAGGCGTGCAGATCTCTGAGTTCAAGGTCAGTCTACAGAGCAAATTTTGGGACAGTCATGCTTAGGCAGTGAAATAGTTGGAAAACAGAAAGCTGATGACAATGTAATAGAGCAAAGAGGGCCATGTTCCAACCTTAGCAAGCAGCTTCAGCCATGCGACTCTAGCTTCCGAGTCAAGAATAGAAGGGGTTACTGGAACAACTGGTGCTGGTCAACTGGAGTTAAGAAATTAGCAATGATTAAGAAGAGACCAGAGAGTTCACTGAGAGTTCTTCTGGGAAGAGTTTTCTGAGAACGCAAAGAAGATGTATTCCAGAGATAGCCAAGGTTGTATCTCATGCTGAAGCTGTACTTGGTAAAGCATAAGAATCATGGAGGTGGTATTGGGTTTGAAGTCATGAAGGAATAATGAAGAGCAGCAGAGACTTGGCACTGTGATAGGCCAGAAAATGTCATTTGTGATAGTACAGTCTCAGGTACAATTAACATAAAAGGACTGAAAGGGTTATGCAAAGTAATTGAGGCTTGGCACTATAAATAGAGCCTATGAGAGGCTAATTGGTGAAGCTTGCTTGTAGTAAAAGACTCCGGCATACTGGAGATGCCAATACCATTTGATAACAACCAAGAACAGCAGCAGCAGTAGAGTAGAGTCAACCAGAGCCTAGAGTGCTACAGAAGGCAGAGCCAGAGAAGTGACATAAGCCCTTTTGGAGGAGCCCAAAAGACCATGTGTGGATCCCAGACATTAGAACAAGAATCTGTGAAGTTGAAGTTGTCTTGGAGACTTCAAGCTATTAGAATGCCAGAGCTGTGGGATACCCATTGAGGAAAGCTGTTAACAGGGAGTAGAATCAGCTAAAGAGAAAGAATTGTGTTACAGTCAACAAAGCTGAAAGTAATTGAACATCAGACATGGAAATGCAGAGTTTGGAGTTTCCCTGGCTGGTTTTTGGTCTTGTTTTGGTCTAATATTTCCTCACCAAGACACTTTGGAATGCTATTGTATATCTTATTTCATGAAATGTTAGAAATATGTGATTTGCTTTTTTTTATTTTGATTTTTATAAGGGATTGCAGTTAAGAGACTGCACTAATCTCAGAAGAGACTTTGAACTTTGGATTTTTAACATTGTTGAGATTGTATATGGAGACTTTTGAAGTTGGACTAAATGTATTTTGCACTATGCTGTGGCTAGGTATGGGCCTCGTAGACTCATGTGTTTGAATAAGCCTATGGGTGCCATGAAGTAGAATGTTTTGGGTTTGAATGCTTGACCATAAGAAGTGACATTATTAGGAGACGTAGCCTTGTTGGAGGAAATATGTTACTGAGTAGGTGGGCTTTCAGTCCTCCTATGCTCAGGTTCTGAGCAGTGCAAAAGAGACCCTCCTCCTGGCTGTCTGCAGAAGACAGTCTCTTGTTTCTGTCTTTGTCTCAAGATGTAGAACTCCTGACTCTTCCAGCACCATGTGTGCCTGGATGCTACTATGCTTTTGCCATGACAATGGATTGAACCCTGAAACTGTAAGCCAGCCCTGATTAAATGTTTTCTTTTCTAAGAGATGCCTTGGTCATGGTGTCTCTTCACAGCAATGGAAACCCTGACACAGCTGCCTTTCAGCACTGGTCATTTTATCTACTGGTCTCTCTGGAAGAATTGTTCCATCCTGATGGTTCAGCTGGGTGGTAACCAATTTATTCTTCTTATTTCACATTGTATTTTATTTCTTGGGGAATTTTTCAGGACATTCATGAGTTTTTGTCATAGGCTCTCATGGGACAGCATTCTTTTAGAGCATTTATCAATGTACAATTTCAATTTAATTGATGTAATATTTGATTAATCTTTATTTTTCCTATTAATCTGTTGCTTTGCCCCAGCAGAAGCTGAAGGTGCTTTTACTGTCGTTTGTATGCGTGAACACTAATATAGTGTCTACCACACAGGAGGCAGTGCAATTAGTGTCTATAAATAAACTAGTAAAATATAAAACAAGTAATGTAAAGTACAAATTTAAGCCTCAAAGATTCTTAAAGAGCAGCAAGACCAAAATTTAGCAGCAAAAGAGACAGAAACATTTCAGTAGTGCATAACTTGGGTAGGTTGGCTCAATTAAAATCAGAATATCTCAGAATATAGAGGAAGATATAACTATCCCTTTAACCAACATACTGATCATTTAGGAGACCATTTAAAGTGGATTTCATGCTCCCAGAAATGGCCTCATTTTACCCCCCATGAGTGATTTGACTTAGTGGTATATCAAAAAGAGAAAAAACATCCATGATGGGGAAAGGTTAGGGTAGACATACAGAGAGTTAGAATAGGGAAACGGAAGTATGGACATGCTTCATTGTATTCATGTCTGAATTTTTAAAAATATATATCAAATGAAGATAAAACAAATGGTATCATGAAGATAACAGAGGAAAAATAGAGAAAAAAGGAAGTAGAAATAAAAGTGAAGTTCTTGTTGCCTTGCTCTACATTTTTCCTCTTCAAAATACCATGTAAAAAAAGAAGATGAATGTAAAGGCCTACCTTTTTACATTTATCTATTGGGGGTGGAGGGCAGAGAACAACTTGGGGGAAATCATCGTCTCTTTCTACCGTGTAAGACCTAGAAACAAGCTCAAGTCATCAAGCATAGCAGCATGCATGTCTGTCCACTAAACCATCTCCCAGGCTCATATTAAGATACTTTCAACTATATATTTTTTTCAAATAAAAAATCCGTAATTGAGAAAAAGGGTTACTAATAAATTAAATAGTACAAATAATAAAGATTATATATATATACTTAAGAGTGTTAGCTACACACTTGCAAAGCACTTTTTTGTTTTGCCCACCAAAAGACAATACAGTGCTTTGGATACCTAATGGAACCAGAAAATATAATCACTAATGTTCAGGTGCAAAGAATGTAGACTACAGTAACACCTATTACACAAGCAGCAATTCTTGTCCACAAGGCCAAGCAAATAGAAATATTTATTCAAATGTAAGCTTTAAAAATTCCCTAAGACTGAAATTTAAGTATCATTGTTCTAAATTATTATTGAGGCAAGATACATCTAACAAAGTGGGAGCCGTTTTCATAGTGTTTAAAAATGAGACTATCCAAACAATAACCTGAGAAGGGCAAGCAAGTCATCCTTACAAAGAAACATAAAGTACTAAGTGCCTTTTTTTCCTTAAAAACAAAAAAATCAAAGACTCAAAGGTTTTCTCTAATTCAAGGAACTGAAAATGGTCACAGATAGATAAAGATATTAGAAAACACTAACTTTAGAAAATATTGTTAAGGCATTTGAAAACCAAAGTCCTGGCATTTTTAAAAACAACAACATGGATACATTTTTTGAAAGGAATCTAACCTGTTAATAAAGAAAATGAAAAACTACAGTATCTATCTCAGAAATGTAAAAAGAAAGGTTTTATACAAATTCTCATCACAAGACTTGTGGCTTACCAAAGAAAACACTGCAAATAAATTTCATCTTAATACAATTTGAAAGTATTGGTAAAAGAAAAAACAATGTCTGGGGAAAGCCAACCTGGTTAGAATGGGAAATGGCTGGCTTGTATGTCTTGGTAGAGGTGGTACATTTTACTAAATAATAAAAAATGTGCCCTCAACTAAAGGTTTACTGATGAGCTCTCCAATTTTTAAAAAGAATGATAATTTTTACTATATGTAAAGTTATTTCAAATTAAACGAGAAATTTACTGTGTGGATAATTTGCTGTGTGTAAGTAGAGATGATTTAAAATATTGAATGATTATGAACATAATAGCTAGCTTAAAGATGGCTCCTTTATATTAAAAAGTAAGATAAACAATCTGGTTCCCTGTTTATCCTTTCCTTAGAAGCCCTGATTCTTAACGAATGTCATGAGAGGAGAGAGAAGATGCAGAGAGCAAATACTTGAGGACTGGAGTTTATCATTGAAACCCTCTGGGAGCTGGATACAATGTTTCACCTTCTTCTCTGGCAGAATCCAAGCTCCAAGATTTGCACACCTTGTAGATAGCTTCTGCACAACCTTGTAGATAGCTTCACTTGCATTTGCCTGGGGGAGAAATCCTGCCCAGAAACTTAGGTAACATACTAAGACCCTCAGCGCTTTACAGAGGCTAAGCTTTTCAGGGTATCACCAGGACATCAAAGTAGAGCAGAGGACAGACTGGGAAGAGAGGGCACTGGAGCAGAAACACCACTTTGTAAGCAGAAAGACAGGATGACATTCCTGGAGAGACACGTTCACCGGCTCCTCATTCTTTGCACGTGAGAATCTTTTGAAGTTTCTTGCTCTCTCCTCCAAGGCTAAGTCGGCTTCCTGTTAAGGCTATCAGGGGGTTTTCTTTAAATAGCCAATGCTTGATATCCAACTGCCTCCCAATAATTGCCCTAAGACAGTGGAAATAATGGAAAATAAAGGATCAACACCAAGACAATTCCTACTTTCCCCCAGGTTTCTGTGCTGAGACTCACTCCCCATGGTGCAGTTATTTTCTGAGTCTCATTGATATGACAAAGCTTTGTGACTCAAGCTTGAGAAATCTAACAATTCTTTATCCTAAGCTTCCAGCTTCAACCTCTGCAGAAGAAGGGACTGACTACAAGGACTCCTCTGCCAGGTTAGACAAGTCTAAAACGGTTAAAAATGTCAGATCATTTTGTAAATGACACAATTATAATGTCTGAGCTGTGTTGAATATGTCCAGTCATTTAGGATGGGATAAACAGTTTGTAATCTTCATGTTACCAAATCCTCAAAAAACAAAGTAACCAACCAAACAACAACAAAAAAGGCAGGTGGTTGATATGCCAATTACTGAAACTGTTCATAGCCTATAGGTTTCTTTGCTTCTGGGGACAAGGCTGCTATTATTTACCTGAAGTCTCAGTCTTCTAACACCTTTGCAGTGCAATGTGTCACTTTGGGGTGGAAGCCTCCTCAGATAAACTGCTTCCTAATTTTTTGCCTATTGGTTTTAATGATGTTTATTGAGATGAAGCCTCCATCACGCTGGATCTCCAGATGGCTATAATGACTGGTCATGTGATGACTTCAAGTAACTCTGTGATATAGATAAAAAATTAAGCCTATGTTGGTTAAAACCTGTGGCAGATTGTCGTAATGATAGTGACAAGACTATGTTGTCTTCCCTGTTCTCTTCCATTGGGAAGTACTGGGGAAGGAGTGGGGTTTATAATTTCTCTCCTTGACTGTCCTGAAACAGTCTGTTATTCTGGCAGAAATGACTTCTGAGTCTAATTCGTCAAACCCAATACAGCTTCTGTGTGTTCCTCCTGAGGTACTTCCTTATGGTCTCTGAGCTGCTCGTTGAAAGGAAGCCAAAAAAATCCAGGGAAAAGCCACTTGGAGCTGTTCTCACCATGATGAGATCCCAAATGAGCAGAAAGTAAAAACCACCAGACACATGCACAGAGCAGCTTCCACATGATGCTGTCCTCTGTCATGGAGCTGGCTCCAGCAATACTGACAGGAGGGAGACCAGTTGTCCTTGCCAAATTCTAAGTAGAGCCCAGTGTAAGATTTGAGTAGTTCATTGCAAAAACCAACTAAACAGATAGCTGGAATATTGAGTCCTTGCAAAACCAAATCCACTCAAGAGTCAGAGATTTTGTTATTGCGGTATAACTTATATATCCCTGTAGCTGTAGTCAGAATCTTACTTTCCCATTTCACTAGTTGGTACACAGAAATGTAGTAGCTCAAGGCACATTGCCTAGGACAGATCAGTAGTATAGAAAAGACAGGAAGAAGGAGCTTATGGAACATTTATTCCATCAGTGTCCTGTGTCCTACGCTTAAACGGGATGGCATTGATTCTCAAAACACCCATCCAACAAACAGCAATGGAAGAGGGTGTTTATGAACTCTCTGGTTATACAGTGTGACTATATTGGAGATATGGTAACTCCATAGTTTTATTTGTATCTATCTATTGTCTAAAGCACAATATTTAACATACTTAATTTTGTTCATTATTATTTTCTAGATTAAATTAAGTTGAAGCGAGTAGCCAACAGGTCTCAAAAGGCTTATGTATGGGCAGCAGAGCACAACCTGAGAAGTTGTTAAATATAGATGTGGTTTTCTCCGAAGCCTGTACCTTTTCTTTGTGCTACTATGTTGAGGAGGGGGACAGGTACCTTCTCCTGTGGCTGCTGCTGAGGTGCTAGCAATGTGTGGTGTCAGAGAGTTAGAGGGGCCCCTTGAAAGTCTATGGTTACACAGGCCATGGTCTTTAGTTAAAGGAAACAGAGTTTCCAGATGTCCAGATCCACTACCTCTACTGGATTTCATAGGTTTAGGCTCAGGACAAAGTGGCCTCAGACAGTGTCCTACCTATCACTGCAGAATAGACCTTAGTCAATAAAAGCTTCTCTTCCTTAAACATCTGTGAAGTGATTGCTGGGATGGCAAAAGGAGAGAGGGGGTGAAGGGAGAGAGAGAGGGAGGGAGTCAGCAACAACAAAGCCCGGTCCTTAGTGTTAGTTAGTTAGTTAGTTAGTTAGTTAGTTAGTTAGTTAGTTAGGTTTCATTTCTACTCAGCATTTGCTCATTAGTTCTCAGGA
This sequence comes from Grammomys surdaster, assembly GCF_004785775.1. NCBI lineage: Eukaryota > Metazoa > Chordata > Mammalia > Rodentia > Muridae > Grammomys > Grammomys surdaster. Next base: position 4,575,418 of record NW_021604782.1, read on the forward strand.
GCAGTTGGAAGCACACCATGAACTCAGCTTTTTTGAACTCAATACCTACCAGTTTACAGCATTGTTACAAGGCACAGAAAAGATTCTTGCACTAAATAAAAACATCTACCCATTGCCCGTCAACCAGATTGTAGGGTTGTCAGTTCGCTGCCTGGCTCCAGAATTAATCACTGCGGGGTCCCTTTTCTTCACCTAAAACTAAAGCTCAATGATTACAGGAAGCTAGAAAAAGTCACAATAATGTGGGAGCCAAGGAAAAATCGTGCCCACAGTCACAACCCACAGAGGGTCATAGTCTAGCCTTCTATGCGTGTTCTCTGGGTGTGCTTTACATATATGTGGTAAAAAATCATTACACACATTTACATTTTGAAGGATTTAGTGAAGTGTAACAAACACCAAAACCACACAAATATTATGTGCTCACTCCTACAATTGTTTTCAAAATTAGAACACCATGTAACTACCTTCCAGATAAATGTAAGGGAAAATTTTAGTACTCTAAAATCTCCTTGTGCACACCACTGTGTTTATGACCTCTCCAATCAATCCCTATTTTCACTTCAATCATCAAGCTTTCCTGCATTTGAAATTTATATAAATAGAATGAATGCTTACTCTGCTGCCACACTTGTGAGATTCTTCCATAGAAGACTTCACATTATTCCAGAGAGTTCCCATTGTTCATTCTCAATGGCGTGTGCAAACATGCTAAAAATTATTTACCCATGGAATTGCGCATGACCTTTGTGTGTTGTCCATTTTGGTATTGTTAAGTAGTTTGAGCGGTTGGGGAGATGGCTCATCAGGGAAAAAAATGTGAGGACATGAGTTAAAATTTCCAGCAACATATAAAAAGGTGGATGTGTCTACATTGTTGCCTGCATCTGCAATAGTGTAAGAGACAGAGACAGTAGAACCAGCGGAGGTTGCTGAGACACATGCACCTCTACACACACACAGACACACACACACACACACACACACACACACACGGTGGGATGAAGGGAGAAAGAGAAAAAAGATACATTTTGGTGAATATCAAACATGCCTGTTGGGAATAAAGTAAAATACAATATGATGATTAATTTTTAGCAGATGATTTTACAAATAGATTATGTTAATTCTGATTTAAAATATGTATTTACTATTTATATATATTTAAACTTTTGCCTGCATGCATGTATGTCCACCACATCTGTGTAGTGTTCTTGGAAGCCAGACAAGGTCATAGTTTCCCCTGATGCTGAAGTCACAATCAGTTGTGAGCCAGCATATGAGTGATGGGAACCAAACCAGGGTCCTCTGCAAGAGCAGCAAATGCTCTCAACCAATGAGCCCGTCAATTTGTTCTTTACTCTGTGCTGCCCCAAACAGGATGAGAATTCTTAATCACTTCTTTGCTAGACTAATTTGTTCTTTTTCAATATTCTTGTCTAATTTCAACAAATATTATGGTTCTTCAGCAGGGTTTTAATTGTAAAGTTCTTATAATTCAACTTCAAACTAGTTTCATTGGCTTCACTAAGATTACCATACCAAATTATGACAAAGTGGGAGGCTTTGACCAAAGAGGTCATCATGTGTCAATCTCCCATGGGTCTCTATGTCAAGATTTCACTGGTAACATGAAAGATGTTAGCCTGTAATTTTATCTTATTACAATATTCTTGTCAGTTTTATATAATAAATAAATACACTGAGTTCTCAAAAAGAAGTTTATATGTTCTTTGGAATTTCTGTTACTTTTCTTAACTAATCAAAAAAATCATTTGTAAATTCCTCAGAGCTTAAGTCTTTTTTTTCTTTTTGTTTTTATCAGTTAATAATAGATATATGTTAAATTTTTCCCAAAATTAGAGGTCTTTATTTCTTTTTGTTTGTTAACTATGCATTTCTTTCTTTTGGCCTTGTTCTCTTTGGCGTATAGACATTTGGGTTCACAGTACTTCTTACTAAATTCTTCTAAAACTTAGTACTTTCAAAGGTGCGTGTATGTGTGTGTGTGTGCATGTGCATGTGTGTGCTCTATAAACAGCATTTAATGCATTTACTTCTATCTATTCCCTCAGACAAACAAGTGTTTAATTGAAATGTATTCCATACCTTTTTAGAGTAACTACTGATATGATAGGGTTTGAAACAGTGACTTCTATTATCTTCTAGCTTCTTTTTTATTTTTATTCTCTTCCTCCTTTGCTTCATTGTACAATAATTACCATTAAAATTATTCTCCTTTTATTCCCTTTGAAAATGTGCTTTTACTTGTTATTTTTACCATTCAAATTTAACCATTCACTCTTATCTCTTGTAACTGAACTTTTACTGATTCATGAACCAGGCAGAGGTCAAGTTTTTCTTCACCCTTCCTGAAGTATCTACATTCATCTAGAACAATTTTCTATTGCTTCAGGGATTCTGTGGCACTTCTTTTAGCATTGTTTGACTGGTGACTAGTTCTTCCAAATACGTGCGTGTGTGTGTGTGTGTGTGTGTGTGTGTGTGTGTGTGTGTGTGTAGTGTCTTTATTTAACCAAAAATTTGGAGGATAATTTTAGAGGTCATAGCATTTGTTGTTTGTAATTATCTTTCAGCCTTTGGAATATTTTTGCCCCAATGTCTTCTGTCTTTCCTCTTTCAATTGAGGAATCAGATGTAAGACAGGTAGTACCTTGGAGAATAATATGTCCTCATTGCTTGCTTCCTCTTTTATGTTTGTCTTTGATTTCTACCCATTTCTATGATACATCAGTGTATTAGTGTGTGTGTGTGTGTGTGTGTGTGTGTGTGTGTGTGTGTTCAAGATAATATACCTCTTTGAATTCTTGAAGCAATGTCATTGGTTAGATTGGGAAATTTCTCAGCTAACATCTTCAAATGTTGCTTCTCATTGTCTTAGTTCTCTCCTTTTGGGATTATATTTGCATGTGTATTCATTTTTTCAATTCTCCCATGTATTTTTGTGGTATTCCCTGTGTTTTGTTTGATCTCTTTGCGTCTGTTTACTCATTACTCTACTACTTTATTATGCATTTTATTAAAATTATCCTATTTTATTTTTAGTCTTTGAATTTTTATTTAATTCTTCACATTTTAATCAATTATTTGAACATGGTAATCATATTTGGTAACTTCCATTGCTGAATCACAGTAAATTGACACTTTTACTGGTATATGTAGTAATTTTAGATTAAATATTGGGCACTTAGTTTGAAAAAATGTAGAGGCAATTGATGGCTTAATTTTGTTCCAGAAATGACCAACCTTTCTTCTTGCCTGTGGACAGATTATCTCAGCCCAATTAGAGAGTAAGAAAATTTGGAACTGGGGTTTACCAGGGAACCATTCTCCTTTGAAATTTAGTTATTATTTTATTTATCTTATGCGACTAAGGCAATCCCTGATTAACCTTTTAGCTCTTTGCAAACTATTTTAAAGTTCTACTTTGGCACTGACAATGACTTTGAGAGAAACTGCTCAAATGTTGTATATACTCTGTATTTTCTACTTTACTAGACTCTTAGGTCTAACTACTAGCTGCGTTGTTAGCCCCAGACTTCAGTTTACTTCCTTGAGCCCATTAACACTGTCATATTTGTTTTTTCTATTATGTCTCACTGCAAGTTGGAAAATTCTACAAGACTGTTGGCATTTTTTAAAATTTATTTTAGTAAGGATTTTATCTCTACCTCCATTCTAACCTCTCTTCCTTCCAATACCCCAACACCAGGTAGGAGAAAAGGGTTAGGGGGGAAAGGGGCATAAGTCTCTGTAAACTACTTCTTATTGAATAGGGGCATTGAGTTCCTTGGGGCAAGTACAATCTTCAAAGTCAGACTATTTCCTACTACTCCTCTTCCTCCTCCTCCTCCTCTTCCTCCTACTCTTCCTCCTCCTCCTCCTCCTCCTCCTCCTCCTCCTCCTCTTCCTCCTCCTCCTCCTCCTCCTCCTCCTCCTCCTCTTCTTTCTTGTCTCTTTTCTTTCTACCACCAGCAACAGCAGCAGCAGCAGAAGCAACAACAACAACAGCAGGAGCAGGAGCAGGAACCAGCAGGAGGAATAGCCACACTTTCTTCTTCTACAGAGCACCTTCCATCCCCAGCTCCTCTCATGGCTCTGGCATTTATACCCTCACCACAGTCCTCTGAATTAAACTGTCTGAAGCTGGCAAAATCACACCCCTGCCAGAGCACGCATGAGGGAAATAGTCTGCTGCTGTGGACAATCTGAAACAGCCCCATATCCCACATCTGGGATTAAAAAAAAAAAACATATTCACGTAACATAATTGGGTTTATAAAGAAGCCAAAACTCTCACTACACAAGATGAACAAGTAGTAACAAGTATATACAGTTTATCTAGAGGCCCTCCCTTCTCTCTGAGATCTATGAAGCCCTGGATGCCTCCCTTGTTCACCTTTCAAACAGGAAGGACTTTTTCTACTTTATCTTGCAACAATAAGAAGTTGAGTTCTATGGGAGTGTTAGTCTGATATAACCTATACCTACATAGCCCAGAAGTATAATTCTTGCATTTAATGTTATACTATACATATTCTACCAAATTGTAAATTGGAAATTATTGTAATGAACATTTCAGTGTTGACCTACTAATCCCTCCTTCTGAGAATCTTCAGAATACTTCTAAATTTTTACTGTCTCAAGTTATAGACTCTTTATATGTTTCCCTAACACATGATGATTTTTTTTTATGTTTTGTGTGTTCAAGGTTGCATCTGGTGTATGATATAAAATGTGTATGTATGAGCAACTGCTAAAATTTGGGTGCCAATCAAATAAATGGAAAATTTATATGAGGAAAAGCAAATTCAGCTCTATGTTATTTGAAAGATTAATCTTTTATTCAGAAGAAATGCCTACATTTATCATGAGTGGGAGAATTAAGAATTTAAATTGTGGAAGGAATTGTGGGTTTAACTACTTTGTTAGCTAATATAACTTGAACCTGTTTCCCAATTTCTTGAAAATAGACAGTGATGTCCATTGAACCTAGTTGAAATTTTAAATTATATAATTATCTGTGTGTCTTTCCATACCAGAAGATCTCCAGAAACAGGGATCAAGAATTCATTTATTCATTCATCCATTCATTTCAAAATATTTATTAAGCCCAGGATTTGTTAAGCACTGATGATATAGCTATGGACAAGTCAAGTATATTCATATAAAGTTTACACTATAGAAGAGTTGGGAGAGACTATAAATGAATAAATATATAACAATTTTATCTAAGTAATGGCACTGGATAAAATTAAATAAGAATAAGGGTTAGAAGCTGAGTGTTGTGATTTTAATTGAAATGTTTGTCAAAAAATTCCAAGGAGAAATTTAACGTCAGCTACAGGAAAGCAAGTCCTGTGGGAAAGTGGAGAAGACACATCCAGATAGAGTGTATAGTTATACATACATCTGAAGCAGAAGGCTAGGAGATTAAGGTGGGGGAGATAAAATGGATGAACAGTGTGTCAGGAGGTAGGGGAATGAAGGCAGACAGTAACCAATTCAAGTAGGGCTATGTTGACCATGTTGATGAAAAACACTTTAAAGAGATTAACAAGGACGGTCTGTGATTCCGTGCTTTCAGACATCCACTTTAGCTGTTGTCATGAAGACTATCCACTGTGGAAACAGAGCTATTCTAGTCTTCTTTAATTTTAAATCTCAATACTTAATACAATGTCTGATGTATAACTATGAACAATTAGTTGCATTTGTTGTTTTGTTCAAGGAACTTTTTTTTTTTATTGAAGAATTACAACTCACAATGTCTGTGAGTTATTAGTTTCACCAGTGAATAGAGCACAAAGCAAAGACAGCCAGGCTACTTTTTCAGTTAATTGGGGTTCATTCAACAGCATTTTGAGTTCACAGGTAGACAATGCAGTGCTAAGATTTTAGAATGATTTTTGAAAATGAACATCAATCAATAACTATCTATTACAGGCTTAAAATTGACTGCCTTTGAATGAGCTGCAATAAATGTCAACAGCTTCTTCATCCTTGTATCAAAGCAGAAGAATGAAGTTAGTAGGGACATAATCCCAGATTTCAAGACACAAAAAAAAGTCTTAGAATATTTTTAATCATTTCAAAAATTCAAACACGTGGCTTTCTATGAACTTAAAATAGCTGAGTGTCTTTCTCAAGTTACATCATGGACAGGACATGAATACTGAGTGTGATCTACAGAGTGATCAAGCTGGACACCACTAAAAGCTGTTTGAAGTGATCATTCAGGTATTCAGGTTTCTGGAGAAATGAATGTTATACATTCAGAAGTACTAAGGGAAAACACCTGCTGTTAGACTTAATGATCCTATCCTTGTCAATGGGATGGGAGTTGGCTTCTCTACCATCTACCGTCTCATTAGTTGGTGCATATAAACATTGGCTGATTGAAATCCTAAGCAAAGGGGCACTAGGTTTCCATAAGGCATATATATTTGCTCACAAAAAAAATAGTGACATAATTATATTGAATTAGATACTGTTCTAAAAAGTAGAAAGATAATATGAAATGTGATAACTATTCTAGTAAAAGAATCAACCAGTTAATGAAAATAATTATAAAAAACAGGAGATAGTTGCTGTAATGAAAGTGTCCAATATAAGGGAGAAGATGTTAGCACAATTAAATAGAGGTTCTAGCGGTAGCCCTGGGCTCCTATCAGAATAGGTGGGTGACTGTGAGAACTTTTGGTGATATCAGTGTCCTTATAGTAGAGAGTGTTTTATCTCCACCTGACTCCTCTGAGGTTACTTGGGTCTAAAAGCTGTCCTTGTGCCCTCTCACCCTTCTTCAGCCACTGACTAATTATTTTCACACTCATAGTCTAGTCTTCAAGATAAGCTTCTGAATGACTTCACCAAGTTCTGAAAATATACTCCATTATAATTTTGATTGACATTTTCTTAGTCCTATGTACTAATTTGGAAGAATTGGCAGCCTTAAAATACCTAGGGTAATTCTCAAACAGGAACACAATCTGCCTTTCCATTTAGTCACAGTTTAATTCATATTTCTCATTAGAGTTTTGCAGCTTTTCTTTATTTTTTTCCAACCCATTTCCCATGTAGATTATTTTAGGAATGTGTTTTGACTCAAGATGAATTGAGTATTTTTCTTTAATATGTGCTACTAATTGGTACTTTTTCATGGACACGGAAATGACTGGCTTTTTTAAACTATCTGATATTTGGCTGCTTTCTTAAACTTTTTAATCAATATTAATTTTTTTCAGTTGATATCCAGACTATGGCAAAAATAAAAATAAATCTCCCCTATTATTGTAGTTCATATAATATTTTGTCAACCTGAATTCCCAGAAGAAAATAAAAAGATACAAGGCCAAAGGACTTGTCTTAGAGAGAGGTATAGTTTTCCCTAGAGAATCATCAGCGTCGGCCCCAGAGCTAGCTGAGCCTTTTTCTCTTCTATGGCACATGCACTGTGGCTTTTTTTGTGTGTGTGTGGACTAACCCATTGCCCTATTTCTGTGTGCCTAGATGGTGTTATTATTCATTACACAATTACTTAAGTCTTTTATGTCTTACTTCCTTTCCAAATGTTTAAATTCAGCAGCTATCCAGTAAGCTAAGTCCTAAACCTTTGGAGATGTGAGATTCCTCCTTTCAAAACAGTAACAACTAAGAGTATCCATGACACTTCTCTGGCTGTTTCTATATACTCTTGACAATGATCATTGTCTTCTTTTAGACTTCTTCATTCAGGAATGACTTACTACTCAGGAGAAGTCATCATTTGACATAAGGTTGCCATATCAGGGAATGCAGTATAGGAAAGTGGCTCTCTACAGACCCACTAACAGAGCCCTAGTGGCCTGTTTGTTTTGCCTAAGAAATCAGTATCATTTATTTAGCCAATGACAGCTATTCATTATGGACCAATCACATTCATTAAGGCTTATATTTTGCCAGACTTGCAACCAATCACAGAAGACTCTCCACCAGGGAAACTTCCAAGAAGAAAATCATCAAGTCTTCTGATTTCAATCTGTATGGACACCAAGGAATGTTCAAGATAGCTGGTGTGCATGGTCAGAGTGACTATGAGACTGACTGCCTTTTGCTCAAGACAGTTCAGAAAGCAAATGAGAGTGTAATAGCTACCAATTTTGAAATCAAATATGCATCAGAAGGTGCTTGTGTGCTTACAATAGAAGCTAATGCAATACATTAACCTTCATGGTGATTTTAGCCATACTTTGTACCTGCCCATTGCCCAGGGAGAGATAGACTCTCATTTGTCCCATATGGGGTCTTCCAACATAAAGCTAGTGTGTTCCAGCCAACGAGCAGAAGCCAGGTTTCCATCCTGTCTCCTCCAAAAATAAGCCTAGGAGCTTAGTTTCTATGAGCTTCGTTCTCCTTCACACTACGAAAGTTGTCATTACATCTATTCAACTCAGGTCTCCTAGCATTGCCACTCTCCTGGTAGTCCTTTGCAGATATCAGTCTGGAGCTTGAGGTCTCTCCTCCAGGAATCCAAGCAGCAGGGCTACATTCTGGACCTGCCTGTATAGGTCACCAAGTAACAAACCCATTGTTAACCTTAAGTCTCCAATCAGAAGTTTGATCTGACCTCTGGGGCAGCACGGTTGAGACACATATTTTGTTGCTGCTGCTGCTGCTGCTGCTGATGATGATGATGTTGCTTCTATAGAACTGGAAAGCTGAAAGATACAAACATAAGCAAAGGAGCAAAGGAGCAGGGGAAAAATCACACTTCATATTGCATATATTAAGCTCTCTCTCTCTCTCTCTCTCTCTCTTTCTCTCTCGTTCCCTCCCTCCCTCCCTCGTTCCCTCCCTCCTCCCTCTCTCATTTGTTCTCACTCTAGCTCTCTCTTTTTCTCCTTCAACTTTCAACAGGATAAAAGAAGGAAAGAAAGAAAGAAAGAAAGAAAGAAAGAAAGAAAGAAAGAAAGAAAGAAAGAAAGGAAGAAAGGAAGGAAGAAAGAAACAAAGAAACAAAGAAACAAAGAAACAAAGAAACAAAGAAAACATTGGAACAATCTCCCTCCTAAGGGGAGGGTGACTCTTCTTTCCCCTCCCATGGCTTTCATATGCAAAGGACACCAACTGGCTGTAAGGCAGCAGCATCACATTTTGCAAGCAGACTGGAAGTGGCCACCCCAGAGTTGAGATCTACAGATAGTATTCATTTTCTGCCACTGCAGACAGCTCAGCCACAAACATGGATGATGAAAGAGAAATTGGCATTGGTCTTGCATGAAGCAGATGGGGCCTGAAGTCTGGTTAGCAAAGAAAAAGGAACTGAGTTTCTTAGGTAGTGGTTGAGCTGGACCTAACAGAATCCTTCAGTCTCTTTCTCATACCCACAGATACACACAGACACACAGACACACACACACACACACACACACACACACCTGCTTTGTTTTAAATGAAGGGAGGGAAGACAGCTCTTGTCCGTGTTCCTGCTCCCTGTTGCAACTTTGATATTTGATTGTTAAGCAGAACTCCCCTAGACACCAGTAGAACAGTAGACTGAACGAGTAAGAGATTTTAGCTGTTAATTAGAAGACATTGGAGGAAGAAAATGATATCCTAGTCTCTCCAGGAGCCCTCCTTCAGAGGAAAGATGCCTGCATTAAGAGAGGAACACAGGAGATGAAGATGAGGCTGAAGTAGTTGAGTGTTGAGACCTGTATCTGTATATCAATGTCCTTTTAGTTTTTTCTGTGTTGGTTTCTCCTGCTAAGAAAGTTCTTACCCATTACCTCTCTTCCCAACGGGTGAAAAAATCTTTTTCTACTCTAAGGCCCAAATGGGTTTTCACTTCCTTCAGAAAGTCTTTTCAGATTGTTCTGCACTTGACACAATTCATTCCTTCTACTTCCCTATAAATTTCATATCATCCTAATGTTGGTTGTCAAGTTGGCACATACCTGGGGAAAGACAACTTCAGTTGAGGAACTTCCTCCATCAGATTGGCCTGTGAGCATGTCTGCAGGCATTGTCTTCATTATTGATTGATGGAGAAGGGCTCAATCTGCAGTGACTGGTACCGTCCTTAGGCACGTGGACCTGGGATATATAAGAAAACTAATTAAGAGTGAACCTGGGAGCAAGCCAGTAAGCACTGTTCCTCTGAGATTCCTTCTTCAAGATCCTGTCTTGAGTTCCTGGTTTCTGTTTCAAGCTCCAGTCTCTAGGTTCTGCCTTGGCTCCCCTTCGTGACAATCTATTACCTGCAAGATGAAATAAACCTTTTCTTCTCCAAGTGCTGTTTATCACAGCAACAGAAAGTAAGCAAACTAGAACAGTCCATAAAAGGGAAGAGATCACATCTGACACATTCAACTAGGAATTCATGGACAGTACAATGGTTGGAAAACAAACATAAAAATGGTGGCACCTGAGTTCAAATTTAGATTGTCATACACCAGAGCTGAAAGACTATGGCGAACCCACTCTGGACCTCATGTTCTTAGACTCTAATTAGCGATAATGACCCTTTTATGTGTTGAATGGGAATCCTATATGGGATAACATATATAAGAAGCTAAGCATATAGCAGGTAATTTGGCAAACATGGTTTCCTTCAAAGAGATGATGATATGACTCATTTTAGTTTTAACTTTTACAAGTCTTTTCACATTTTAGGATTTAATCAAAATAAATAGCATATTTTTAGTACCTAAGCATTCTAGGGCAATGAAATCAAATAGAAATAAAATAGTGACACTAACATGGAAAGTGACAAGCATGCATCATCTCATATGATCTTCATCAAAGCTGCAGAGGGCTCTATAATGATTCCAACCTTGCAGATGAAGAAATTGAGATCCATGGAGCCAATATTGGTGAAACAAGGTCTCAAAGAACCTTAGCACTTAACTGTCACTTAGACGGCACCTCTCAGTCATTATTGCCTAAGAGTCTTACGTCGACAGCTTTGTAAAATGCCTGTCCTTAAACCTCAGCCTCAGATTTAGATTCAATTAATTTGAAGTGAGCTCCAGGGGTGACATTTGAAAGTCTCAGGTGATTGAATGTCCACCGAGAGATGAGGACCTCCTGACTTCAGTCAATGCTGTGCTACAAGGCAAGTTTTGCTGTGGTCCACATTGCCCAGAGCAAGTAGCCATCTGATATTTAGTCTAGGGAAGGAATATCCCTGATTCATGAAACTGCACAAAGGACAGAACTCTGCTGGCTTTTTGGTAGACCTGGCAGCCCACAGTGAGTGACTCTGGTGATGTACCTTTATTTCCCAATTGTGTCACTGGAATGACTAGGTTGCTTAGACAATCAGCAGCCACTCTGAGTTCCTATCAGGCACAAGATCCTAGCCTTAGTGCTGGGAAGTGAGATTCAAGTAAGACTGAGGAACAGAACTGACCTGCAAGGGGCTGGCAGCCAGAATTAAAAAAAAAAATGAATGTAAGTGATGGGCTGGGTAAGTGACCGCACACAGTTTCAGGGTGCAGATTGTTAGGAAAGATAGATGGTGGTTGTAAAACCCACAAGTGATTAGGGAAGGCTTCCTCTCCATCCTTTCCTTCACGAAGCTGATCTCTGGTCTTCAAGGCCCCTGGAGGGGAACAAAGATTTGATATCCATTAGAGCTTCAGATACTCCACAGAATAACACAAAAGGTTATGGGGACTTGTGAGTCACTTTCCAAAGTCTCACCATGAAGGATTAGAAAAGCCCCACAGAATGCAAAGCTGTACATTGTCCCAAGCCAAATTTGCCTCTGGTAATCTATAGGGGTTTGTTAAAAGGAGAGTATCTATCATCTGTCTGTCTGTCTGTCTGTCTGTCTGTCTACCTATCTCCTGTCATGATTTATTTATTGAATTGTTCTCTGTCCATTCATATATACCTTTAAAGTACTGGATAGTACATTCCAGCCCTGAGTTAAAGAATTACCCCGAGCCTCTGTAGTTGGCAGAAGGCAGAGCCAAGAGCAGTATGCTAGGTAAGCGGATCTGAAGCCTAATGCTGAGAACAGCAAGAGAAGATGTTTTGCTAGGAGTTGGATGATGTAATCAAAAACTTGGTTTGATGCTTCCCATCACTGTCATGTCTGAAGGAAGAATGCCAAACCAAGGAGACAGCATAAGCACTGCAGTACTTCCTTTCAGGATGGGTGGGAGAGCATGAAGCTATTTTTTTCCATCAACGTTCTGAATATCAACAGCATCATAGCTGTCTCATCATGGGACAGTGCTCAGCAGCAGAGTACTTGCTTCTGTGCACAAGGATCAGAGTTCAGGTCTTACCAGCTCCATGTATCTTTCTCACTGTTTAATTCTATGGAATTATCTTCTTTTAACCAGGCTGCCTTAACAGAACAAAATCAGAATCTGACTTCAGAAGCAGAAATTATATTGATGGTTGTTGGGCTGTAGAAGGGTATCTTGGTTCTCTGGTTGGCATGGGCCTGGAACCCCAAGACAGCAGGTGTTCGGCCACGCCCACAGAACCCAGGGTCCTGACAAATGGTCTAATCTCCATTTAACCTGTACCGTCAGTCACGTAAGATACAGGTAGAGGGCATTACTAACAGGCCTCTGCCTGAAGAGATTTACATATTAATGAGTTATCTAAAGGTCAGGGGACATAGCTAATTAAGTTATTCCCTCCCTAGTCCCTCCTCTTTCCCACTCCCCATATAAGAGAGCTCCTCCTGGCATTTGGCAGGGGGTGGGGGAGCGCTAACATCCAGATCCACCTTTCCCGTCATGAACAATAAAGCTTTGATTTCTTGGATTTCACATGTCTTCTGTGCCTGCCACCAACAAGCTTCCAGCCTCTGGAACCCCAGACCTTCCGTGTATGTGGGAATCTGCCAGCGGGAAAGCCTCCGGGATTCCGCCGTGGTCTGAGGGCCGCCTCCGACACATCGGCCCGTGGGCTGTTTATTCCCACAGATGGTAAAGTGTGAACATGTCTACAACCGTGAGTAGGCTGTTCTGGTATGACGTATGGTATTGCTGAGTTGAAGCATCCAGGATTCTATTCCCTTGGGATGTGTAGGAAGCTGGTGAGGGTGTGGTGGCCATTCCATGGTGTGGTGGCCATTCCAAAATGGCACCTGGGGCTAACACCTGACTTCCTCATATGCCTCTGAAGAACCCATACCCACAGGCAATATTGTGCAGGCTCACTGTTACGCATAATCAGGCCATCTGCTACATAGAGCAACATCGGATCTCGCGATACTGGCTATCCTATCTCATGTACCGACGTGGCAGGCTCTGATTGGAGAGGGCAGAGGGATTTAAGGGCCGTGGAGGAGAGGCTTGGGGCCTTTTGCTGAATGTAAAGGTTCCTGAATAAACTGCATTGAGAAGAACTCTGTGTTCGTCGTTTTCTGTCTGCTGGTCAGATCGGGGAGCGACAGGGATGGAGATTTCTTAGTAGTAAACATTCAGTTATAAGAAGGAAAGAAAACGACCAATAGAAAGGATGCTGTTTATCTTAATCTGTATATTGGCAGGGGACCAGAGATAGCAATCTAGATGAACTGTAGAAGAGAGACCATTTCTTCTTCTATAGTCTCACCTAGCACACAGACAAAAGTCTACCAGTTGCACCATTTCTCTAGGTTTATAAGCTATCCCAAAGTGAGGTAAGTCCTAAGGTCTGCTCGATTTCACATCAAATGTCTTGATAATTCTGCTGTGTCTATGGGCTTCAATACATGTATCTTCTGGGTACATGCAATATTTGGCATTGGTAGGACATGTGAGTGTCCCCAGAATGTTCAGAGCCACACTGATTTGTCTATGGTCAAAAAGCCAGAGTTGGGCCCCTCATCTCTGGCCTCGTGTTTCAGTACTTCTTTTATTCTTACTATTATTTTATTCCAATGAGGGGGTGTGGCATCTGCAGAAATCATGCCTTCATCTCTCTGTGGCTGATATAGGAAATGTCGGTTGAGTCCTATGCCTTGGCTAGGAAATTGTAGTATGTAGATAAGTTTAAAATCCCAAGGATTTTTTTACTCTGAATTAACCTAGTTTTGGTCTCTGAGGAATTGAAAGGAGGTAGAATCATTTTTGTGAAAGTAGCTGGGAAAGTCATGCTGGCATAGATGAAAATGTGGCTGGATGCTAGCATATATGTGTGACTAGCCAGATAATCTCAGGTCAGCCAAAAGGACACAGAGGGAAAATGGGATTAGAAGGAGCATTACACCTTCACCTGAATTGTAATTCTGTAGCATTTGAGGATGGGACCTGAGCCAACTCATCTGACTCCCCAAACATCATTTGTCTTTATTGTAAAATATATGTAGACCTTTCAAAGCTTGTATGCTGGAAAAGGCTATACACATTTTGGGGAATGATGAGACTTGAATATGAAGACAGTTAAGTCAAGCATGATAGCACTCACTTTTAATCTCAGGACTCAGGAGGCTGAGGCAGGCAGATCTCTATGAGTTTGAGGCCAGCCAACTCTATACAAACTCCAGGACAGCCAGGGCTTCAAAGAAGTAAGACCACATCTCAGAGAAATATATACAGAGGATGGAGAGATTGCTCAGCAGTTAAGAGAACTGGCTGCTCTTCTGGAGAACCCATGTTTTATTTCCAGAACACATATGGTGGCTCACAACCATCTGTAACTCTAGTCTCAAGTGATATGAAGTCCTTTTCTGACCTCAAGGGGCACCAGGCACACATATAGTATACAAATATGCATGCAAGCAAAGCATCCATACACATAAAAATAAAAAATAAACTGTATCTAAAAATTATAGAACTCTAAGGCCAGTTACCATTCTGAATTAGAAACCTGAGCCAGCTTTGGTAAGTTCATCAGTGGCTCTAGGAATTGGTTTCTTCATGTAGAGGTTATAATAAATGCACAAAAATCACAGACTTGAAATCTTTGGATTGGAATATAAATTATGATACAAAATTTCTTTGTTGGGGTGGGGGCTCTCTTTGTGGCCCTGACTGGCCTAGAATTTGTTATATAATCCAGGCTGACCTTGAAATAGAGATCTAACTGATGCAAATTTACTTACATTGTATGTAAGGTTGATGTGTGTATATAAAACCTTAGAAGAATCTGGGGTAACATTTCATAATCATGCCTAGTAATTTGAAGGGGAGGAGTGAAAGTTAGTCATCCATAAGAGGACAAATAAAGACCACAAGTAACTTCATATCACACTGGATTAGGTTTACCATAGGAGTGAGAGTGCACTGAACTTGCCCAAACTTCCTCATTTCCCGAACTGTCCAAGCTGTAGAATTGTAGATACAGGATTATTATCTGCTAGCCATGCAGAAGTCAAGATCCCTGCAGGATTTGCCAGTCATGGGGCTACAAGGACAAAATAAGTTAATATGTATAAAAGGCTGGGACCAGTGTCTGACATATGAAAAGGACTGAATAAATATTAGCTGTCCTTACTTTTATTAACTTAAAGATAAAACCCAGAGAGAAGGAGGCTTCGCAGGCCCTCCATGACATTTCTAAGATTTTTGCTAATTAATCAAGTAATGAAATTGACAGTGAGCTAATGGTCTCTTCCTTTGCCTACCGTGAGAAAAAAAAAATGTACTCTTAGACCAAAGCTGTAGTCAGCACTTAAAGAAACAGTGTAATGCTTTGAAAAATTAAGATTGTGTGTGTAAGTCAAAAAGTGAGGAAAGTGGGGAGGGGGATGGAATGAGAAAGACTGAATCCAAGTCAAGGGTTCTATTTAACACAACCAAGTGCTAACAGGTTGTAAATATGAAGTATTATTTAAATTTTCTTCACATGCATTTTCTAAATTTTTATCATTTGAGCTCAAATTACCTTCTTAATGAGAAAAAAATGTGCGTACTCTATCAAGTCCTCTCCTATTTCCTTGGAGAATTGGTTCCCACGTAGAGGTTCTCACTTACCAGACAACCATCAGCAACCAATTCTTATTGACTGTCTACTAGGTGCCCGACACTGCTGGGAGTGCTGAGGAAGACAGGAAAAATGGAGACAATATTTGAGGAATCCTCGACAAAATCACTTCGCATTCATATAACAAGTCTAAGTTCGTATCACACTTCAACATGACTTCTCTACATTTTTCTTCCTGCCCAGATTTAGGAGACAAAATATTTGGGCTAGTATTTTATGAATGAAGAATGTTGCCCAAGGATATTCAAAATAAAGATGAAGTTAAGCTGAGGTATAGAGTATCTTCCTAGAATACACAATACCATGGGTTTGGAGATGAGAGGGAAAGAGAATGGAAGAAGAAAATTGAAAAATTGCACTCAAACCTCTGAATCAGGTAAGTGTTGTAACAACCTGAAAGTTATATTCATGAGAACTTGAAAATCAGTGACACTTGAAAAGAGAATACTCCTTACTCTCCATGTTTGTGGGTCTGTAAGCATGAATTCAGCTGTGAGTCAAAAAACAACTAAATGTGTCTTTGTGTAACATGTACAATGTTTTTCTTGCCATTATTCCATAAACAGTGGGGCACAGCAGCTATTGATATAGTCTTTTATGTTTTAGTTATTGGATGCTACCTAGAGATGCCTTAGATTGGGTGAGAGGATTTGAGAGGGTTATAAGCCAATATCACCAAGTTTCCAACAAGGGACTTGAGAATTAGCAGATTTTTGTACTCACAGAGTATCCTGGAACCACATCTCATAAATAGCAAGGGACAACTATAATAAAAAATCAAGTCAATTAATACCTGTGACCAAACACACCTGAAACTTTTATTTTGGCAACAAATGGTCATGGAGGTTAAAACTTTGGGGGTAGATACAAAATGGAAAAAGAGTCCAGTCTGGCAAAGCTAAGAAAGAGAACTTCAACCAAAAGCGATCTTTGGGAGTGCATACTGGAAACAGAGAGAAAGGATACAGTCTTTATAGGTCAAGTACAATCAAAGGGGCAGAGCTGCAGAATAGGCACCCTCTCAGGCCGGAGACATCCACACGAACAAAGTGTCTTTGCTGTTTCTATACCTACAGGTAACCTTCAGGTTATTTTTGACTTCCCAAAGAATCACTGTGAGCCAGGAACTCCCAGAACAACCTGAACAGCTTCAATTGTTTTGTTGTTGTTATTGTCCTGAGTACGTATCCTGTAAGTTTTTTTACAAGTGGGTCCCTGCATGGTTGGTCAACAATCGACACAAAGCACTGTCTAAGATAAATTTGGGAACCTCAAAAGCAGAGGTCAGTCTTTGATTCAAACAAGGTCCATTGTCAGAGACCCTGTCCAAATATGGAGCTAGCCTTCTTTAAGGCATTTCCACCTCTCTGTGTCTGATCGCTCAGCTTTGAGTGAATGGATCCATCGGGTTCTTCACATTAGGTCTTCCGACCTAATACAGCCTTTTCTGGGTAAAAGAAGCTGGGCCTGCCTACCCTCCTTAAAGGGAAGGGGATTGCTAAGCAGTTTGTTCTGCATTCTTCTACTCCAGATATCCCTCTCTAATTTGAGGTTGGCTCGAAATCCTTATTCTTATCAGGAGAATTTCCATAGCTAAAGGGAGATGGGGGTGAACTAAGCCACATCCTGTGTTCTGGGAGAGGCTCGAAAG
This sequence comes from Grammomys surdaster, assembly GCF_004785775.1. Classification (NCBI taxonomy): domain Eukaryota; kingdom Metazoa; phylum Chordata; class Mammalia; order Rodentia; family Muridae; genus Grammomys; species Grammomys surdaster. Next base: position 4,593,002 of record NW_021604782.1, read on the forward strand.
AGTCAATTGCAATGCTTTGAACTTGAACAAAGTATGAGACTTGCTTAAGTGGATTCAAAATACAGGCTGAGAGAACAGACACACTATAATTTTTCTTCTTCCTTCCTCCTTTGCCTGCAGAAGTCCTGTTGCCCCGGGCCCCACACTGGACCCTTTTACCATTTGCAACATTCCTCCTATGGACTAGCAAAATTCATTGCCTGGCCCCTGACTTGAAAGTCTCTGGTGCCTTAGGTGATCAAACTATTCTTTTTCAGACCCGGAGTCCTCCATGTCTGTGGAGCACAGCCGCAGGGGTCTGGAAGATACTTGCTGGTGTTTCAGAATGTGGAGAGGTAGACAGCACTCGGGGGATTTGTTCATTTTAGCAAACTTGGCAGAACTTCCCTGCGTGACCTAAATAGAATATCTTCCTCTACATAAAGCATGCATCAGGGTATTTCCTGATTTATTCATGAAAGGTTTGCTTTACAAAGGCCTCAGGAACTGTGCAATCTCAAAATACATGATACATAGACCTGGATGCTGGAGTGGCATTTGTACAAATTGCTGTGATAGATGGGCCGTGCAGAATGGCAGCAGAATTGGATCAATTTAAACACTCACAGTTGGGGGTTACTTTTTCAGGGGAGGAAATGAGACCCAACTTGCAGATTGTTGGCAGGAACATGGAGACGTGTCCTTTCTCTATAATGAAATAATCACAGAACAGAACAAGAAGTGAATAAAAGTCATGTTTACTAAGTGATGTCATAAAGCCTCTACCTGCTAATCATTTCCTAGTTCATTCATTCATTCATTTCCAACTAGAGAATGATTCTGCCCTAAGCCTGTAGGATAGATTCATTGAAAGTATATAATGGTAGATATGCATGGACTCAAACAGCCATGAGAGGCAATATTTGAAATCTGATCCATCTAGACAATTTTGAATTCTGCCTTTCTAAGAACCATCAATCTCTCACCAAAAGAAGAAAGGCTCATGTCACCTAATGATAGGCAGCTTCAGGTGAGCCTACTATGATGTCCCTTACTGTGGATTCATCTAATGCTTTGGGATTTTCATGCAGGGGTATTTTTAACAGCACAGCAGATGGACCTTGGTTGTTTGCAAAGAAGTTTTATTTTAGAGCTTGTGAAGAGATTGGGGTTAATGTACAATAAAGTGAAAGTGACATTTGTAAAGATAGCGTGAGCAGAATGCCAGGATCCATTACCCTGATGACCCCACAAACAGACCTGCAGCCTCCGTCGGAGAGAGCCTACTCACATCCCATCAGCATTACTTGCAGGATGTGGCCCCACTTTGTGGCCAAGTTCCAGGGACTTTCTCTTGTTAGGGAACTTGTCCTGATTGGGACAAGGAAATACTGTTTTTACAAACTTTGCTTTGAGTCCTAGAACTCTGGGGAGATCCAGACTGGGTTCCTTCTCCTTTTTCTGTCATTTTGGACACAGGCTGGGAATATTGAGAAGGAAAACCTGGGTGTAGACTCTTGAATCACAGGCCTGAAGCTAGAAGCAGAAGGAGGTGGCCAGATAGTGCAGTGAATATAGGCCAAGCCATATGGGGCTGATAGTTCTGTTTGGAGAGAGACAAGCATCACCAATATAGTTAGTATCCCCAGTGGAGGATTAAAAAAAAAAAAAAAGGCTTTGTGGGAAGATCCTTCCAAGAGGGGAAACCAACTGGAGGACAGTATCTGAATGAATTAACCTCCAAAGCTTTCCCATGACCCAGAGGATCCTGTCCAAATCCTTGAAGCAGCATCTAGTTCCTTCACCATCTGTCCCCTGGCTAACCTTGGGTCTTTCCATTGTCTCTGAACAACATGTGTTCTGACCATTCCAGGGTGTCCTTTGTTCTGTGGTAGCACAGACAGGCAACATTCATCGAGGCTTTTAAAGGGCCAGGAACTGGAGGAGCAGCTTTATGTGTTTCATTATTTAATCTTCAGTGTGGGCTCTGAGCAGACACTATTAAGGTCTTCAGCTTACAGATGAGGAAACAAAAGCATGAAGTCCTAAAACTGGGTCACAATGCCATTAAGCAGGCTGGGATCTGACAGCAGTGTGACCCCATCATCAGGCTTTAACCATTTCCCTACTCCTACCTCCTCTTCTGTCTAAGAACATACCGGAGATCCCCTGCACACATTGCTTTGACTACACAGAACTCTTCAACTGGTCTCCTAGTTTGCCTGATTTAAAGCTCATCTCTTTGTTCATTGAAACTGTCAAGATCAAACATTTTCTTCTCCAGCTATTTTTCCTGGCAACTTTAGGTACAGTGAGTGCTTTTCTCGTGGAGCCTCCATACCCTGTGAACAATTCAACAACACACACTCCATCTCAAGGCAATGCCCTTGAGATGTGTTCTGTGTGTTCATGCTATGCCTGGCTTCTTAGATCATTTCTCCAAATGAAGCAAGGCCCCAAGAGAACGTGCAACAAACGAGGACCAGCCAGCTCCATGGATCCAGGGTGGCTCCTGCTCTGGGCCAGCGATTGCATTACAAATGGTATGATTTACTTCAGGAGTAGCTCTGCATGCTTGTCTAGACCAGTGGCAGCTTGTCACATTCCTACCTTTAAGTTTATTCCCACCCTGCGGTGACTTCCTTCAACATGGGAGGTAGTGTCTGCCTGTCCAACAAACCAGCTTCCTTTTGGAAAGGATTTCCTTTGGCCTGGATGCATACCTGGCCCTGCAAGAGTTAACCATGAAGAAGCTCAGATCAGAAGAACATGAGGTTTCCATTACCTATGGTATGCGGACAAGTGGCACGAGCCTGGATTATGCGGTAATAAAAACACACAGTGCAGAATTTATGTCAGAGGCCTCAGTTCTCTTTCTCGGCACAAGAAAACAGGGTGCTTACTACTCTGGAGCTGGACTGTTGCAAACATTGGAATTAGACTTTTCTCCCAGCTTGCTTTTAATCTGGAGAGGTATGCCTGTTTTGTCACCAGTTACCACAAATGCAAAGAGAGGATGCTAAATGAATCCAGTTCATCTCCTGGGTTACATTAGAGGAAAACTAGTTGGGATGAAAAGCAGGAAAATGTGAGAGACAGAAAGAAATAGGGGAATGAGAACAGGATGAGAAGCAGGAAAGTAGGGAGGAAAGAGGCAGAGAATGAGCGTGTGTAGGAAAGCACAGCGAGGGAGCACTTTGAGACTCTGAAACAGTTACCTTCTTGAAGGAAAGGGAGTCATACATATAGAGAACTTGCTATGTGGCAGACAGTGTACTAAAGTCCAAATCCAGTAATACAGAGATGTTGAGACACTTCCGGGATCATCACATACTTTATCCAGGTAATGAGAGCAGTAGGTTTCCAAGCAATCTCTATCTTGGTCTAAATATTATTGCTTCCCTTCTTCAGTTATACAGTAGACCAGTTCCATAGCAGATACATGAAAGTCTTATATGCAGATGCTCAGGACTATTTCATGGATCATTTCTCTTCCTTGAAGATAAAAGATGGGAAGGAACAATCATGAGGAGACAGCACTTTGAAAATCTCTCAGCTCTACCCTGTAACTACCTTAGAAATGAGGTCATGTGAGGATCAGAATTTACCCAGACAGCAGATGTTCCCAATGTACACACTAAATGTTGGCCCTGTAATGCCAACAACAAAGAAAGTGTAAACAGGACAGTGTCTTTCTCTCTGGGTTTATAGTCTCTAGGGTTCCAGAAAGCAAAGATGTACAAATGTTATGATGATGGATGGTACAAAGACCCAAAGGAAAAAGTCTGTCTTGGAGGGAGGACAGCAGTTTTTTAAAAGTTCATCTGGAGAAGTAAAAAAGAAACAGTAAGAAAGTGGTGCCCACAGCCTCAGAGAAGGCAAGACAGGACAGACTTGGACAACAGGAAGGAATTAAGTATGGTCAAAGAGTGACATCTCCACCACATATACTAACTAGAACAATGGGAGCTTTAAGACACCCAGATGCCAATGGCCTCCTCTCTAGGTACACTCTGTGTAGCAGCATCCATGTTTGAAAGCTTTCCATACAGAGTTGAGAACCAGGGAATGGATAAGCTTGTGTGAAATATGAGTGTGGAGTCTATGGCAGGTAATGAAGATGAAAGGACTTGAGTACCAGCCAAAGCAGTTTGAACTTCCTCAGTGTGCATACAACACTCTAAACAGGGGGGCAGCCTTACTTACAGGAAGTGAGTCAGTGAAATGGTAAAGTCTTGTTCCACTGAACTTCAGGAGAGTCTGGCTTCCTCTTCTCAGAGTCATAGATCACCTGCTCTGACTCAACTCAGTCAATTTCCCTTTCAATGACACAGACAGAGGCCTTGGGTCACTCTGGGAGAACTGGTGGACATTTAGGAGATCATGCTTCCAACCCACCTACCAGCATTAACTGGCCATCATTAACTTGGCCAGAACCTTTCCCCCTCTGTTTGTCAGCTCTCATCCCTACATAATCAAGAGAGTAAACAGATGTGTGCTTCTCTATGAGATTGGTTGGTTTTGAGCAAAAATTTTGCTTTACATAGCAATAAAGGATATACTTAGTAGTATAATCTAGCTAGGCTAACAGATAGTAAGCAAGAACAAACCCAGAATTTCACACAGCTGCGTTTGTCTTGTGTATTTTGGTATTTGAGCAGGTATCGGTGTTTTCTTGATATATTTAATCTGTCAGCACATCTTAGGCAATGTGTTGCTCAGATTGTCTTCTCAATCCAGAATCATTGACCCCAAACCACTCTGCTGAGGTAGAGAAGAATCTTCTTCTTCAACTCACACCAGGACCAGGGAACAACTTGTTGTGATGTACCTTCAATGGTTCTTCATTACCATGTTATAGCCCAGGTTCTCTGACATGACACAATCCTCCTACCATCTGGTTCTTCATCTTTTTCTTCTAATGGAATTTTATAGTGTTCTGAACACAATGGAAGCCCTATGGGGATTCCTTAATCTTCCCAAGAATGAGCAAGTTCTGTTATATTTACAGATATTGACCCTTATAGTTCCTTTCTTCATAATGGTTTCCCTTTATCCTCCTTACCAGAAAAATTCAACTCTTAGAACTAGCTAAGAGAAGTCTTTATCTATTTATGGAAGATGTAACTTTTACTCCTGGGAATATATCACATTAAAGATGAATAAAACAGTATCCATTTCAGCAGTTATTATAGATAGACTCTTGACTTTTCTGCATTCTTCCTGAACTTTTTCACATAATGGTAATTATCTAGTCACAATACTGGATCTTTCTCTATATGATAAACTTTAAAAATCCAGAATGTCTCTTTTTTATACATATGTTCTTAAAACTGAGCCCTGGATCTAAAAGGGACTGGAGATTGAGTGCATATTGTTTGAATGCATGAAGGAATAGGTGAATGGATTGCCAGTATAGTTTGATTAGTTTGTGAGTACAGGAAGGGATCACAGAGTGAGGACTGCTCCAACTCTTGGGACCACAAGTTTAAACAAGAAACTTGTTTAGTACCCTGGACATCACTTACTCTGGACAAGGTGATCTCAGAAGAGACCTAAAGGGAACCCTGATGCTTTACAGGTGAGAAAATTAAACCACACAATGGAGAGATGGTTCTAGATGGCCAAACGGCCAGCAGCTGACCCTTAACTTTCCCATGCTACTGATCAGGCAGCTCCAAATGGCTGTCATCTTACCTCTATGGGAGTCTGCAATTTCATCTATCTCCACTGTCTCAAACAGTGTGGACTCCTGGCAGCTTCACCTTGGAATCTGATCACTAGTTTGGTTGCTTTCCCCCTCTGTCTATTTGATATGGCCAGCCTGAACACAGTGCTGATCAGGCGGTCTGAAGCCTTGCACTGACAGAAATCAGGTGTCCTTGCTTCATAAAAGAAACATGAACTGATCTGACTGGAGCTGGAAGCAGAAATGCTGACAAAGATGTAACTCCCAAGGATTCTATGGGGCAAGGAAAAAGCATCACTCTCTGATGATTTAGAGGCAGTGTGAGGCTTGTAGATGAGACAGAGAAAGATGAGGAGAAGTCAGGGCAGAAGTGTACCAAGAAGAAAGATGGCTGCAGCTGTTCACCAGGGTAGAGAAATAGAGGGGATAAGGACCTTATATTAGTGATTGTTCCATAGTAACATGCTAGCAAAAACCATTTAAAGAAGGAAGGGTTTATTCGGCCTTACAGCTTGATTTCCAGTCCGTCATGGCAGGAAGTCATGACAGCAGTGCTTGAAGTGTGCTCATGTTTTATCCAGAGTTAGGATCCAGCATGCAATCAACTCAAACCTCACGTTCTTCTTCTTACTCGGTCTGAAACTGCAGCCGATAGCATGGTACTACCCAAACTTAGGGTGAATGTTCCCACTTCAGTTACTCCAACCTGGAAACTGTCCCACAAATGTGTCCAGAGGTATATTTCCCTGGCAATTGGTATTCGCAAGGAGTTGGCAATCAAGACTAAGCATTACAGAAGGCCACTCACTATCCTCCTCCCTCTGCCCTTCCTCCAGCAATGTCCTAGACTTTATGGCCCTTCCCCGGATCAAATATCTACTTTAATTCCTCGTTGATTTTTTTTCTGTTTTCAACTTCATCTGTCCACAGTTCAGTCTCCTTCAATACTGTACTCTAATAATTTTTTTAAACGCCCTTGATTAAAATTCATCCATGACTTTCTTCTATTCCAGTAGTTCTCAACCTGTGGGTCATGACCCCTTTGGAGGTTGTATATTTGATATCCTACATATTCAATATTTGCATTATAATTCATAACAGAAGCAAAATTAGAGTCAGGGAGTGGCAACAAAATAATTTTATGGTTTGGGGTCACCACAACATGAGCAGCTGTATGAAAGGGTCACAGCATTAGGAAGGTTGAGAATCACTCTTCTACTCTGTATAAAACCCAACTATTTCAGATGATATAAGAATAAATGATACCCAGAAACCATATGGTTTCCCAAAAACCATAGGTCATTAAATCCTACTACCAGTAGGGAGCTATTTTCTTATGAGTTATTAGTCAGGGAGGCACCTGAAGCCCACAAAAACAATTTAGCCAATTGCCACTTCTGTTCATTGCCCACTAGAAATTATATGTAAGACCAGTTGCTTCATATGTCACACACCTTGGTGAAAGGACTTCGAGCAGCCAAATGAAGACTAGACCTGAAGCTTTCCTTTGTGTCAGCTAACCCTTATAGTGCTAGCAGGCACTATGCAGCCTGCAGGGGAAGAATGATCACCAACAATCTTATTTAAATGTAGACCCTAAGTATAGAAATACTGGCCCACCAAGCACAAAGAGTCCACTGGTACCATAGTGGTAAGTCTGTTATAGGAATAACCACCTGCTTTCTGATTGGATTTTGTATCTGATCCATGGCAAGGAATTCATGTTTGGAACTAGCAACCTGATCTTAGCTAGGGCAACCATAGGCTCTAGCACTGGTGCTAGTGATGTTATTTTGCTACATGGACATGATGTGCCTGTCAAATCCCTTCTAAATAACTGTTTGTGCCCAGAGAATAGCTGCTGTAAGCTGCGGTCAGAGAAGCTTCTGTCCTCAGTGGTCAGCAGTGACTAAAGAGACTCATAAGTGGTCAAGTTCAGAGAATAAAAGACTAATTGAGTAGACAGCCATAATGGAACATCTGTAACACCTCCTCCAAGGCTCAGAGATTTCAAGAAAGAGGGTGAGGTGTACACAAGGATGAGGAAGGGTTTGTGGCTCCATGTGAAACACTGGACATGACAGAGTTGTTGTGTTCTTGAACTCACAGTAGCTGTAGTTCCCCACAAAAGATCATCATGAGATTGGGCCAGTCTATACTTGGACACGTAAGGAGGAGCCCATAGGAACCTACTGCTCTGTGTTCATAACTATCCTCCAAGCCAAGTAATCACCATCTTGGGGAGTTCATCTATGGTGTCTTGTAAAAGGATTGTCCCTGCTAGGTCTGTTCACTATTTTTATCCCTTCATGAAGGCAGGGGAGGCTAGTTGTTTGCAACTCTGTCATAATCGCACATGGCCTCTGGAAGAGACTAATGTATGCGGGTATGGAAAGACTAAGACAGGAAAGCTCCATCTATGCAGCTATGAGAAAGTTACCATCCCAGATGAGTAAAGACTTTGCTGTCAAGTGATGCTTTTGGGGGATGAGCACCTTGTGTGCTCAGCCCTCACTTATGCTCTGTGAGTAACTCATTCATTCCTCAGAGTGAATTTTGGCGATATCATGCCTTGGTTTGTTGTTGGGACCTTGTGAGAAGGACTTGACATTGTTTATGTCTCTTTCTAGTAAGGAATTTGAACCACACCCTTTCTGAGGATGTACAAGCAGATAATGCTTGATGAGAAAAGACAGACAACTTCTTCAGTGGTGTCTATTGGTAAGGTGTACATGCTTCTGTTAACAAGCACCTGCCTATGTTCCGCTAAATGACCCTAACTTCACAGAATCATACACACCAAGAAGGACCATGAGAAATAGAAGGAGGTCTAGTTGGAAAGAGGGAAGGGATGAATGGGATTGAGAAGAGCACAGGAGAAAGTAATGGGAAGAGAGCTGAGAGGACTGGAATGCATTATGTACATTTACAAAAATATCATAATGAAAGCCATTGTTATGAACATAATAAATATAGTCTAAAAACATTGAAATTATAAAGAACAGATCTAGATCTCTCCCTGCTGCTGAAAGACAATCAGAAAACTTCTGTCAAGGAATGGATTTGGGAGATAGTGGTACATGGTTTGACAGTAGAAGCGAGCCCTCTTAATGGAAGAATTACCTTCTGTTCCACCCCTGTTACACCAGGGCTTCTCTCATGGTGGCTGAAATACTCTGTCCAATACCTAGCCCTGCTTTAGACATGAGTTAGACACACATCGTTGCCTTCAAAGAACTCACAATCTGATTGATTAAAAAAAAGAAGAAGAAGAAGAAGTCAAAACAAATAAGCTTGGCAAGTCTGTCTAGAAGTCTCTTATGGTGTGCTGGGACTCTCATAGTGTGTGGAGAAATTGAGGACAATGAGCTAGTTCCTGGAAGAAAACTAACTAAGCATTTCCTAGGAACAAAAGAAGACAAGTAGTTAAAGAAATTCTTTAGTTCCAAACCATATGCAAATAGTTATAGATAACATAGAAGGCAGAATATTTGGAAATTAGTTGTAAGAGAATGGTGTATAGGAAATGTCAGTAGGCTCATAGTCTTTCCCTCTCCCCCTCTCCCCTTCTCTCTTTTGTTTCTCTCTCTTTCTCTCTTCTCTCTGTGTGTGTATGTGTGTGCGTGTGTGTGTGTGTGTGTGTGTATGCTCTTCATTTCTCTGTCTCAGTCCTTTCCTTTCTCTTGTTTCTTCCTCCCTAATACCAACACCATTTCACCTCTATGCAGAAGCTTCTTGTGTGTGAGATGTGTGAGGTGGGTAGGAGAAGTAGGTATCCTGTGAAGGCAGCTTCATGATTATATCATCACGGAGGATGGAACTTAAAGAAAAAGTCCCTGCCCCCTTGTTTATCTTAGTTCATTCAGGTTGCTACAACAAAAAACCTACAAGCTGAGTGGCTTATAGGACAAAAATTGATGTCTTACTATTCTGGAGGCCACCAGTCTGAGAATGGGGTGCTGGTGCCATCAGTTCTGGGGAGGTCCCTCTTCCTGACAGTGGCTGTCAGCTTTTTCTTGTGTCCTAATAAAAAGCTGATCTGCTGGATTTCTCTTACCATAACCCAATTAGGCGCACCTCCATGCATAACCACACTGATGGTGTAAACGAGAAGAATCCGATCACTCAGCAGTGCTGTTTCACTGTCATCAATCCTGAGGAAGGACTCGCATCACAGGCCCACTCCAAGACCATCATTTAGGTGTCCCTGTGAAGGGAGAGATTGAACTAGCCTGGGTAACATGGCAAATGTGCAACTCTAGGGTTGCTGGTAGGTCTCTCCAAAGTCACGCTGTAAATGAGACATAGTACTCTCTCAAAGGAATATGGATTGCTGTTACCAGGATATAGGAAATGACTGTAGCTGTCCACTCCACTTGGGAACCCTCCATACTGCAGGGATACCTGTCTAGAATATGAACTTCAGCCTTGCTTGAGGGATGTTTATTGGCAATTGTCATGGGATCTCTAAAATGAAAAGGAAAAAGTGAATCTAGAGGTAAAAGAATACTGAAGTGACAAGCCAGAAAGCCAGACTCTGGGCATGCTTTGGAGCAGCACTCTTAGAAGAAATGTCTTGCTGTCCTTGGCAAGTCTGAGGAAAGAAGAAGACACTCAAAGACCATGTGGAGTGTACGCAGCTGCATTTGCACCAGGAAGCAGAGCTCAGCTGAAGAGCTGCTGTCAGCATCGGAGATAGGAGGAGCCTGTCCTGGCTTTGAAGCTGCAGGGGATAATGGAGCCACAGTGCAAGCACAGGGCCTTTTATTGACAGGGTGAAAAGAAGCCAGCTGGGGTTTGTCTATAGCTGAGCTTCTGGTTCTGTCCCATACTTCTGAAAAAGACCCCCTTTGTTCCTTTGCTGCAGGTGGCACCTGTCATTAGAGGACATGTAAATAGGATAAACAGCCCCAAGCTACTGAAGAGGTGCCCCTTCCTGAAATGTGGCTCTCCAAGTTCATCTCTCTCACTGTTTCTTTCTCTCAATTGGAGGGTTGAACAAAACGAGAATGTGAGGGCCAGAGGACTCTGCCTTCCAATAAAGCAACACTGATTTTTGTTACAAGACACGACTTCTCTGCAGCTTCTTTTCTCATACTAAATCTGAAAAGATAATAGAGAATGATTTTTTAAAAAAAAAAATCAAAATGAGGCTCCAAACTAACAAAATCAAACCCTTGGTCTGTCCAGAAGTGGTAATGAGTTCCTTAAATATCAGAAAGCAGTGCATTGCTATGGACATGGAAGGATGGCTTCCTCCCATGGAGGAAGTGCACTAGAAAATGTTCGCTTCCCAATCAAGTGTGGCTACAAAGAAGAGCAGACAGAGTGACACACCTGGAGACCTGGGGAAGCATCAGTCTGACATCTGTCCCTTTCCCCTGAAGAGTACCTGGCCACTCCAGAGGTGCTTGCCTCTAGGCAAAAGCAATGTTGTGAGAATTCAGATTAGAAAACTGAGGAAGTTACACATACTGGTGATATCTAGTGGGGGGCACCCACACCAGAGTTGAGGTCACCCCTTAAAGCTGTCCAGACATATGTCTCATTCCTTCTCAGGCATCCTTAGAAAGGGTGAGTACACCCAAGACAAAGCCCCCCTCTTCCTTTCTAACAGGTGGTAGCAGTCAAAAGGGTGAAGATAAACAGACCAACTTGGCCGCAAAGTGGATTCTCCACTCACTCTCCCTAGAAGATCTTGGGAAAGCCATCACTGTGAATGAGAAGCTACACATTCAAATCTTATGTCTAATGAACAATTGAGTGACTGACAGCAGAACACAGGTTTAAAGAGAAGAAGATCTCAATCTACAGTGATAAGTGGGCTTTTATTTATTTATCCATTTAATCCACACAAACTAAAGTTCAACTGGATGCTTTAACGTACCCAATAATTAACAGACAAAAGTGAATAGTCAATTGAATTATAAAACAGGCACAACTGGAAAGAGGAAGAGTGCCCTGAAGACTTGGGACCAAGGATTTTCACACACACACAAAAACAAAACAAAACAAAACAGCAAAGAGGATAAAGTAATTTGAGTTTTTGAAGGTCAAGAATCATGGAGAGCAGATCCCAACAGCTCTAACAGTGAGTTCTTGGATGTTTTAGAGGAAACAAACTTTTAAAAAATATAATGGTTATTAAAACTAAAGTCAAGCAACACTCCAAAAATTATAAATGTTCAACAACAGCCAAATAATTCCAAAGAGAAGAATCTCAGTACCTTAGCTGGGGGTGGAGGGGCAACCATCCAGGAAAAAAAGAAAGAAGATTCACCTGTCTACAGAGGAAATCAGGTTTCTCCATGAACCACTGCAGTAGCTACATGAAAGACAAAATTTTACTGTATGAAAACTACTTCAAGTCTAGAATTCTATGGCTAAAATTTCATTAGAAAGTGAGAATGAAATGACAAACTTTATAGAGATGAATGAACTCAAGAAAGGTACAGCTCGCACCCTCTGAAGAAAACAATGACTAGAGAATATTCAAGGAAAGGGGCAAAGTTAAGCTGGGAGATTGAAGTGAGATGCATAGGGAAGTAATGAACAAGAAATTAGTCCAACTCACTGCTGAACTTCACTCATTTCTTGCATTAACTGTTGATTTTGTATAAGAACTGAGAGGGAGACCAGACACAATTAAAATAATGCTCCATAGAGTTCAGTGGAAATCTCCATAAAAAAGATGCATCAGTTACAAATAAAAACATAAAAAGGTATTCCATGCTCTTCACCATTAGGAAAGCTCAAAACAAAACACTTCATAATAGCTAAGATTTTAAATGACATATAGCTAGGTTTGATGACTTGTGGAGGTACTGGAACCACCATATACTATTATAGGATGTGAATGGATTCACTTTCAAGAAGAATTGACATTTCTTCAAAAACTACCCAGTAGTAACTCCACTTCCAAATATGTACTGCGTATGTATATACATATGTGTTCATACATAATTTTGAGTATTCATAATAGCCAAAAAGCAGAAGCAAAAAAAAAAAGCCCATTAATTGATGGATAGAATAGAGTATATCCAAGCCCTAGAGTGTGATTCACTAATGGGAAGGAATGAAGAGCTGATTCAAGCTAAAGGAAGGATGGTTCAGGCTGGAGAGATGGCTCAGTGATTAAGAGCACACTGACTGCTCTTCCAGAGGTACTGAGTTCAATTCCCAGCAACCATATGGTGGCTCACAAGCACCTATAATGGGATCTGATGCCCTCTTCTGGTGTGTCTGAAGGCAGCAACCATGTACTCACATACATAAAGTAAATAAATATTTTGTTTTATAGAAAACAAAAATGGTTTCCCCAAACACCATGGTAATTGAAAGAAACCAAGGATAAATGACAGCTGGTAAATGCTTCCATTAATATGCTGTGTGTAGATCATGCAAATTCATTGTGGGAGAACATTTCAGTAGTTGAAGAGGCTTATAGAAGGGAAAGGATGATAGTGAGGGTTGATAGAGAGTGCTTAGGAACACCATGTTTATTTTACTTATTTTTTAAGATTTATTTATTTATTCAATGGTCATGAGTACACTTTGCTATCCTCAGACACACCAGAAGAGAGGGCATCGGATCCCATTATAGATGGTTGTAAGCCACCATGTGGTTGCTGGGAACTGAACTCAGAACCTCTGGAAGAGCAGTCAGTACTTTTAACCACTGAGCCATCTCTCCAGCCCCCATGTTTATTTTTGTAGTGACAAAAGTTTTAAATTATGGTAACTGTCGCATAACTGCATAAGTCTACTAAAAAATGTCTACAGTCAGCAATCTGTATACTTTCAATGGGTAAAAACAATGTGTAAATTATTTATCAATAAAGTTGTTAAACTTCAATGATAATCACTAGAAGACATAAGTGAATTTAATTTTAGACTGTCTTAGTTAGGGATTTACTGCTGTGAAGAGACACCATGACCAAGGCAACTCTTATAAAGACAACATTTAATTGGGGCTAACTGACAGGTTTAGAAGTTCAGTTCATTATCCTCAATGTGGGAGCATGGTGTAGGAGGATCTGAGAGTTCTATATCTTCTTTTGAGGGCAAACAGAAGACTGGTTTCCAGAGAGCTAAGATCAGGGTCTCAAAGCCTAACCCCATAACGACACAGTTCCTCCAAGGCCAAACCTCCTAATCATACCACTCCCTGGGCCAAGGATATACAAATCATCATATTCTACTCCCTGGCCCCCCATAAGCTTGTTCAAACAAATGAATTTATGGTGGCCATACCTAGCTATAGCATAATAAAAAGTATATTTAGTTGAACTTCCAAAGTCCTTATATTCAATAGCAGTCTCAATAATGTTGCAAGTCCTAAGTTCAAAGTCTCTTCTGAGATACATCCAATCACTTAACTGTAATCTCCAAAGCAAGACAGGAAATCAGCTGGGCAATCTCCAGACTCTGCATCTCCACGTCTGATGTCAAAGTGGTCTTCAGATCCCCAACTTCTTTTTCATCTTTATTGAATGCAGCAAACTCCTTTCACCTGGGCTGGCTCCACCCCCTGTTAACAGTGTTGCTGAGCAGGTAACCCATGGCTCTGGCCTCGAATATCTTGGGGTCTCCAAGGCAACTTCAACATTATAGATTCTTGTTCCAATGTCTAGGATCCACACACATGATCTGGGAGCCTCCAAAGGGCTTAGCTTACTTCTCCAGCTCTGCCCTCTGTAGCACTCTAGACTCTAGTTGACTCCACTCCACTGCTGCTGCTGTTCTTGGTGATCATCCCATGGTTCGGGCATCTCCAATAAACTGGGGTCTTCTGCTGCAACTAACTAGGCTTCACCAATAGCATCTCATTGGCTCCTTTCAATGCTAAGCCTCAACTTCTTTGCATGGTCCTGTCAGTCCTAGGCTGTCAACTGCAACTGAGGCTGCACTTTCACCAATGGCCTTCCAAGGCTTCTCAGAGTGCCAAACCTCAGCTTCTCTCCATGACCCCTTCATACCTTCAAAACCAGTACCACCTGGGTGACTCTTACACATTACCAAGTTCAGCTGCTGCAGGAGGTACAAACTTGGCTATCTCTAGAACACAGGTTCTTTGTGCTCTCAGAAAATACTTCCCAGAAGATTTCACCTCAGTGATGCTGGTCTCTTCTTAATCACCACAATTTCTTAGCTCTAGTTAACTAGCATCAATTGTCTTAGTAGTCCCTTCTCTTGTTGACTCTAAAGCCAGAGCCCATGACCAAAGCTGCAGAGTCTGCGATCAAAATATTGTCATTTTGCATTACTATCAGCTTTCTGTTTTCCAACTTCTTCACAGCCTAAGCTTGGCTGTCCTGGAACTTGCTCCATAGACTGACTTTGAACTCAGATCTGCAAGCTTCTCTCCTGAGCACTGGGATTAAAGGTGTGGTCCGCCATGCCTGAACTTAAGTTTTTCTCTACTTATAATTTGTTCTGCATCAGGCTGGCCTTGAACTCAGAGATCTGCTTGCCTCAGTCTCTTGGGATTAAAGGCCAGACATGAACCTAAACTTTGCTAGGGGGGATCTTGCCCTAAGGTTACCACTCCCTTAATTCAATTTAATATCTCTTGGACACAGGATTGAGCTTTATTTTACTTCTTGGTGCCCCTTTAATACCATATATTTTATATTTTTCCTTTCTAAGTTTGCTACATTTGTTCAAAATCCTCTTTATGAGAGGCTTAATGAGAGAACAAAGTCTCTGCTGGGCTTTTTTAAGACTTCCTTTGTCAATGCAATTAATTTAAATCTCTTTACCTTAGCCTCAGATAGACTCTTCAGACAAGGGCAAAAAGCAACCACATTCATCACCAAAATACCACAAAACCAGTCTCTAGGCCGTACTAAAATTCTTCACTGAAACCTCATGGGCTGTGTCTGAAAAATTCACTCTCAGCAAAAAGTTTTCCATATTCCTACTAGGATAGTCCATTAAGCCCCACTCAAAGCATTCTACTGCTTTCCTAATCCAAAGTCCCAAAATCCACATTCTTCAAAATGAAGGCATGGTCAGGCCTATCACAGCAATACCCAAGTCCCTGGTACCAACCTCTGTCTTAGGGTTTTACTGCAGTGAAGAGACACCATGACCAAGGCAACTCTTATAAAGGACAACATTTAATTGGGGCTGACTTACAAGTTCAAAGGTTCATTGTCAAGGTGGGAGCATGATGTAGGAGATCAGAGAGTTCTGTATCTTGTTCTGAAGGCAAACAGGAGAAGACTGGCTTCCAGGCAGCTAGAATTTGGGTCTCAAAGCCCGTGCCCATAATGACATACTTCTCCAACAAGGCCACACCTACTCCAACAAGGTCATACCTCCTAATAGTATCACTCCCACTCCCTGGGCCAAGCATATAGAAACCATCACACAGACTAATAAAATGTATTAAAAATAAATGAAGAAAACTTTAAAAAGACGAGAAGCATGCCGAGGAAGGAGGGAGAAGCAACGGAAATACTCAATGGATTGAATGCAACACCCAGAATTTGAGGACAACAGATACTCAGCAAGCCGCATCAGAGTGAGTGGGTTAAACTCACCTGCAAGAAACACTTGCAGATTTTTTTTGAAATTCTATACATATGTGTTTATTTGAGTTTTTTTTTAAGGGACAAGTAAGACAAAGTTTCTAATGAAAATATTTAGAAACAGTTACCAATCTCACAGGGGAAAAAGTTGTATCATTACTGTATAAGATGAAAAGTGAACCAGACATGGTAGCTTAGTCAAGAGGCTAAGATAGGAGAAGGAGGAGGAGTTCCAGGCCAAACTGGATTACAGAGTGACGTCCATATCAACCTATGTGACACAGTAAGTTCCAGGCCAACACACACACACACACACACACACACACACACAGAGTTAAATAAAGATTATTCAAAAAAGAAAAAACACTTAAAATTATATTTCTAAATAGAAATACAGCTCACAGTCAAGTATAAAATCTAAAAATATAGTTTTAAAGCATTTAAAGAAAAAAGTAATAAGGACAAAAGTAGAAATGAATGAAATAGAAAATAAATCCAGTGTCTAGGACTATTACTCTCACTAATTTTTTAGATGGAGCCTGGACTCTCTAATGGAGCTGAGTAGTTGCTTTGTGGCTTGATGTTGTAAAAACAAGTCCTTTGTTGACAGAACATTACTCATGGTAGCTGAACCAGAGGCCCACCATTCTTCTGAAGGTATCTGAGGAAGGCAAGACTTTTTCCATCATCCCTAAGTTCAGGAAGTGTAGTCTCCCACCTTTTAGCAATTTCTTACATTGTCTTTGACCTTGAGTTGACCTTTTCCTCAAAGCAGATGTCAGAATATCTCTCATTCTAAATGTGCTGTCTGGTTGGCTTTCTTTTAAATTGCCTCTGTGGAATGAGAAATTTCATGACTTTCTCCTCTTCTAGCAGTAGATTAAATCAGCTTGAAAGTGTCAGGAATGGGATACGTGCATAGGGGTGTCTATTTTTTCTTATAGGCCGTTTAAATAGGGGTTTTCAGCATAAAGAAAGTATGCAGTGCATTGAGCTGTATGCTTGTCTAATTCTTTTTGGTGTATTATTTATGAAAGGAAGACAAGCTGTTCTTCCCAGAAGGACTTGTTAGGATTCTTGAGAGTAAAATTCTTGAATGGAGCATATTAATTGCTACCTGACACTTCTACTAAATAGTAGAAGACAGACCAAGCACTGGGCTCCTGTATCCTCTGGCCCTGGGTTGTGCCTGCTACAGAACACTATTAGGTCACTGTGTATGGACGACCTTAACAGTTTCAGTAGGACTAAAGCGTCACCAAACATAATGAAGAGCCACAACACACAACCAAACAGTGACCCCAAGGCAAGGCTGATATTGAACCTCAAAGGAGCATCATTGTTACAAGTTCATAATGCTCTAGAGATCCAGGCTCCTGGAATCCACACTGGAAAGTATCAGGGAAGAGAGCTTGGTGGCATGCTGGCATTGTTTTCACAGGCAGGTGGCTTGGCAATGCGAGTTTACCACTTGAGACATCCTGTTCTCTCTTTTCTGCAGTATTTCTTGATAGTAAGTTGAGTTAGTCCTCAGAAAAATTATTTGGAGAGCATGAGAAAGTTGGAAGGAAAGTGGGTGTTTCAGAAGGTTTTGTTTGTTTTTTGTTTTGTTTTGTTTTGTTTTGTTTTGACAGGAGAAACCACCATGCAATGGTGGCTGTCTGCATGCAGGTTGTTTGGATTGTATCAAATATGAACCATTACATTGTTATTTTGTACTCATGGATACATCTGCCTCTCCCTCTTATTGGTCCTCCTAGATCTTCTGCTATAGTGCTGTGCGACCTAGGACAAAAGCAATAGATGAAAGTCACTGAGTTACTGTGCTGACTTCCTCCTCTCCTTCTCCCCTCCCCTTCCTTCTCCCTCTGCTCTCCCTCTCCCTCCTCCATCCCTTTCCTTCCTCCTCTTCCCCCTCCACTCCCTCCTCCTTTTCCTCCACCTCTTCCTCCTCCTCCTCTTCCTCCTCTTCCTCCTCCTCCTTCTTTTCTTCCTTCTCCTTCTCCTCTTCTTCCTTCTACTCCAATGCTGGTGCTGCTGCCAATATTTTTTTCTGATAGTAAAAAGTAGTTTCATAAGCTTTCCAACATGGAATGAAGCCTGTGACTCTCCAAGAAATCTACAGACTGCCAGACAGGGACTGCTGAGGCATCTAGGCTTGTGGATGAAGCAGTATACTGGCTTTTCCAACTCAAGCATACAAGATGATCGTTGTTGAACTAGCAGCCCACATCATGAGGGTCAATATAATAAATCCTCTTTCAGTGTGTGTTCATTTTATTGGCTGTGTTCCTCTAGAGAGTCATGTTCAACCTGGCCATGAAGTCTCTTATTCTCATGTACAGTGAGCTCTGTTTGTGTAATATTCAGAGGGTGTCAGCCGCAGACAAATGCACATGTTTTTCATATTTGCTGATTCTAGGTTCAAGAAAGCATGTTGAAACACAAAAGACAGTGGGAGGTTAAATCAGAATCAGCTCTGGAAGAAATCAGATTCACCATAGCTATCAGTTGCTTTTCTCATGGCTGACAGATTACCTGCAAGAAAAGCAATCTAGGGGAAGAAGGACTTATTTTGGCTCACAGTCTCATAGGGTGTCATCTATCATGGAAGGGATGGCAGAGCCCAAGGCCACAGAAGCACCAAGGTAGCTCTCCTCACATCTTAGCAGACCTGGAAGCAAGCAGTGGAGTATGCTGGTGCTCTTTTTATTATGTCCAGTACCCAAGCTCATGGGATGGAGCCAACAATATTCAGTGGTGCACAGCTTTAATCCCAGTGCTAGGGAGGCAGAGACAAGAGGATCCCTGAAAAACCAGTCTCCTGAAAGTAGAGCACAGAGTATTGAGGGAAGATGCCCAGGCTCAACTTCTGGCTTACACACACATGTGCTTACATGATAGTGCATATATGCATGCTGCATGTTTGCACACACACACACACACACATTCACACTCATGAATAAATAAATAAAAAGGGAAGAAGAGAAGGACACAGCAAATTTCTGTGTAATGGCAGACTCCATCTGTCACCTGCCCAAGGTCTTTGTCTTTCCCCTCTTCTCCCAAAGCACCTGAGCGTCCTGTTACACTGCAGGGTACCTGTTCACATCATTGCTTCTCACAGAAGACCATTAGCCCATGAAGGCAGGGGGTCCCTCCTACACTTCTAGATTCTCTCCTTCTAGAGTGCAGCTAGAGATATATCAAAAAATCACATGTGAATATCACATGAATATATGATTTAGGTGTTAAAAATTCAAAGTTTATTTTGATATTTTGAATAGATTTAGACAAATCTCTGGTGATCTTCAGAGCTTTAGTTTTCTAACTGATAATAGGGAAATTATGTTATGCTTGTCAATATATAATGAAGATCAGGAAACTATAACCACAAACCATACAATTTAAATCCAGAGGATCTCAACAGTGATTAATTCTAAATGTACCCATTGTACAGATGAAAAATTGAAGCTAAGAAAATATATCGGATATGTGTAAGACAGTCTGGAACAGACTCAGGCCTCTGGACCATCAGTTTTATATAACTATTTGTTTATTCATACTACTTGGTTGGTTGGTTGATTGGTTGGTTGGTTGGTTGGTTGGTTGGTTGGTTGGTTGGTTGGTTGTAACATTGCCATACTCTCTTCCTCAAACTGGTCTCTAATTCATGGACTTTTTAGTGGCTGGAGCTACAGACATGAACCACTGTGCTATGCTCATTCTTTATACTGTATTTTGAAATTCTCTAATAGACTTTCCAAAGTTACATAAAATAATTTTCTAGTCTAAAGCACACTGTTGTGTTCCAGATAATGGACCTCTTCCCAGAACTAAATAGATGCTCTGGTCAACAGAGAGGTAATCCTCACTAAAGAGCTAGGAAATGGGAATGAACTGTACAATATAGGTCTAAGTGGATATTAGTTACTCTGAATGAATCAAGCTTGAAGAATAGAAAATGAATTTTCCTTAGTCACCACCCCTCACTGAAGTCAAATGACTTTGTTCAGCAAGACAAATTCTTAGGAATGCTAAGGAAGTCAAGCACCCTATAAAAAATTACATGGAAAAGAGAAGAGGTCAGGAAAGTGAAAGCAACTCTGAGATGGAAGTCAACCCCAGAACTAGCCATCAAGTCAGGTTTTAAACTTTGTGCTCTTTCATTCAAGTTGTGCTCAATGCTAGAGACGATGAGAAATGAGGTATGGTCCTTGTCCCACTACCTCAACAACCAAGTACACATCATCTAGTTGAGAAGAAATTTACACGAATGTCTATTTTTTTTAATCAGAGGACATATAAATAAATGGAAAGATATACCATGTTTCTGAATTTAAAGATTTGATGTAAATAGACCCCATCTTCCCAACAGGCAACAATTCAGATCAAATCCCAAGCGAGTTCATTGGTAGGTATAGAAAAGATTGGTCTCAAATGCGTTTGGAGAGTCAAAGGAACTAGAAACAGTTTCAAAGGTAATAATAAAGGTAAAAGAAACCATCTGAAACTGTCTACTTGATTTTAATATGTACCTCATATCTGTTGTTATCAACAGTGGGTGGCAGTTTAGGAGGGGTAGAAATACAGGTCAAGTGAATGACAAGGAAATCAGAAACAGATGCACACAC
Organism: Grammomys surdaster; assembly: GCF_004785775.1. Lineage (NCBI taxonomy): Eukaryota > Metazoa > Chordata > Mammalia > Rodentia > Muridae > Grammomys > Grammomys surdaster. The sequence goes on from NW_021604782.1 coordinate 4,613,839, forward strand.
CCTCAAACATAATAAAGCAAGTAAATGTAAAAAGAATAAGGGTATGTGTGTGCTCATGTGTGAGGATGCATATGTCTGTGTATGTACATATGTAGTATATGTTTATGTACATGTTCATATATTCAAGCAGGTGGAAGCCAGAAGCCAAAACTAGGTGTCTTCTTCCATTTCAGTCTTATCATTTAAGGCAGAGTCTCTCACTGAACATGGAGCTTACCAAGTTAGGCAGCCTGTCTGGCCACCTGTTCATGGATATTTGTTTTCCCAGGGTTAGGGTTGTAGGCATGCACTCTTCACACAGTTTTTTACATGACATCTGGAAATCTGATCTCAAGTCCTTAATTTGTATGACAAGAACTTTACTACTGAGCCATTTCCCCAGCACCTGTTTATTTTTAATTAAAATGATAAAATAATTCACATCTTAAGGTAAAAAATAGTTAATTAAAAAACCCTTGGCTTATATATTATATTGGACAAAATTAACTAAAACTTAATAAAGGGAAGGGTTTACATGTAAAATAAAATAATAAAATTTATAGATAACGTATTTGGAGGCAAAGAGTTCTGACATCAAAGTATGATCTACAAAATGAAAAGTAGATTTTTCAGAGTCATCACAATTACAGTTTTGCTCTGCTCTGAAAAACATCTTGTCAAAGTGATTTTTAAAAAAAAGGCTACAGACTGAGGGAAAATGTTTGCAAAGTGCACATCCATCAAAGGACTAGTACTCAGAACATATAAAGAATTCTCAGTGCAATGTCAAAAAGCAAATAATATAGTCACAGAATGAGAGACCTTTAAAAAACACCTTTAAAAGAGAATATTGATATGTTGATGGCTTATAAGTACATGAGGAGATGTTCAATGTTATATTTCATTAAATGCAAATTAAAATTATATTAGGGTAGCATTACACACTAATCATCATGACTAAAATAAAAATAGGGCTAATATCAGATGCTGTCAAGGATACAGAGACACTGGGACAATCATATACTGTTTGTGTAAATGAAAAATGAATGGCCCAGCAACTCTAAGAAAGAAATTTGCAATGTCTTCAAAATAAACAGGCAAGCCAGGCATGGTTCTACACAGCCCTATTCTTAACACATGGGACATATAGACTGGGGAACAGGAATTTAAACTCCTTCTTAGCCACACAGGGAGTTCAAAACCAATGTGGGATACCTCAAACCTGGCCTTGGAAAAGGAAAACAAGCAAACATAATACATACGTACATAAGTACATACGTACATACATACATACATACATATGCACACACATGCATAAATAATACATACATGTATGCATAAATAAATAATACATACATGCACATGTGCATAAATAAATAAATAAATAAATAAATAAATGAATAAATATACACCTGTTATACAACCCAGCAATTGATGCTCCTTAACTTTATTGTAAAGAAAACTTATACCCACACTGAAGCTTATGCAGGAATGTTTGAAGGAGTTTTACTTGCAAGAGGCCCAAACTCTAAGCAAACTTTGTAGCCTTCGATAAGAAAATGGGTTAATTGTAGTACATCACTATTGAATACTTCTACCTGAGCAATAAAAAGGGAAAAGCTATCAGTACAGATAAGAAGTGAGCTGGATCTCTAGAGATTTACATGCCATGAATACAACCAATTCTGAAAGGCTGTGTGTTGTAAGATACTATATGAATTACATTATTGAAATGAAAAAAAAGGAAAGACATACAGAAGAGAATAGTTATTTCCAAGATGTAAGGTCTAGAGGAAGCCGACTGTACAATGGGGACATGACCATAAAAGAGCAACATGGGATTAGTGTACTGAGTGAAACATTTTGCGCTGTAGCTGTGACACTGAACTGTGGTTTCACAGGACATTTCCACGAGAGAGAAGTACGTCAAAGGCTCACGGAATCTAGTACTTATGATTGCATCTTAGTCTAAGTCACCTCAACTTAAAAACCCACACTAATTCATCCCGTGCCTGGATATGAGTGTGTGTTTGGTGCTTTGAATCAGGTATGCCCTGAAGGTCCATGTGTTTAGATCTTAGACCAATGGACCTTAGGGATGTGACTAGATCTTGAGGATTCTGATACAATCAACAAACTAATCCCTTGACAAATTATGTAGAAGCACTACTGGCAGGTGGGAAAAATATGAGATGAGGCATCTTTACAGGATCTATCATCTATCTATTCATCTCTGTGTGTCTGTCTGTCTATCAATCATCTATCTATCTATCTATCTATCTATCTATCTATCTATCTATCTATCTATCATCTACCTACCTAATCTATCATCTATCTATCTAACTCTGTCTTCTTTCTCCTCTCTCTTCTCTCCCTCCTCTCCCCTCCCCTCCCTTTCCCTCCCCTCCCTTCCCCTCCTCTCCTCTTCTCTCCCTGGCTACCATGAGATAAGCATTCTGCCCACCACACTATCATGATATTCTGCCTCACCATAGGTCCAAAGCAATAGAGCTAAATATGAGTGGAAGTATTTGAATTTATCAACCAAAGTTGGTCTATCCTTTCTCAATTTCTTCCAAGCTTTAGTCACAACGATTAAAAAGCAGACTAATACAGTGTATATGTCAGCATATTGAATGGATTTTGCAGTTTCTTTTTCATAGTCATAAAACAACCCTGTAGACACATAGATCAAAATAGCAAGGTTTTGAGATTACTTTTCAAATTTTTTTTTTAATTTTTGAGATTATAATATAATTGCATCATTTCCTCCTTCCCTTTTTTCCCCTGAATTCTCCCACACACTGTTTCTTGCTCTTTTTCAAATTCACAGCCTTCTGTTTCATTAATTGTTGTATATACATACATACATATATATATCTCCTGCTCAGTCTGTATAATGTCACTTGTATGTATGTGTGTTTTCAGGGATGATCATTTGGTATTGAATATCCAATTAGTGTGCTCTTCCTTGGGGCCCAAGACACCTAGTCCCAAGATCCACACCTCAATTCAGCTTTCCTTAGTTGCCAATAGTTCATGGTAGGATTGAGGCCTCATGGGCTCCACTACCCATTCACTTTAATGTGTCTATTGCTGTCTTGTTCAGCTCATGGTTAAGCAGTCATGTTGGTGAGATTCTTATGGGATCTAAATACAGAGTTATGGAGCCAAGCCCCAGCAGATACATCTACAACACAGCTCCTGAAACTAAGGCTCAGAGAACATTGCAGAAGAAGGGACAGAAAAATTGTAAGAGCCAGATCAGGGAGTTTGATGTGAGATGGAGGCGACCTTTAAAGGCGTCACTTACATTTTCTATTGAGTCACCTTATCTAGGCACATGAGATACCTCTGCCTTTAGTTTCTTTTAACTTCAGTTTAAATATAGAAGACTGAGAAACCTCTCTTCCTCTTTCAAAGAGTTAGTCTCTGGTATATCACCATTTGATCATATGCTGTGTGTAATTTAATGTCGTATTGATTTAATAATTAGTATATTGCATTGATTTATTAATTAATTACTTCAACTCGGCATTATTTATGGTAGTTCAGAAAGAGATTGGTTGTTTTAGTTTTCTTTCATCCAGTTTCATTTACTAAACTTATCAGTTTTCTTCATTTTTCTGTAGATCTTTTGTGTTTTTTAAACAAATGAGAATGTATTTTTCCTGCCCCTCTTCCTGCCAGTTTCATGATCTCAGGGCATTTGCTGCAACACTGAGCAGAAAACCAATACCAAGTCTCCTTTTCATGGCCCTGACTTTTAAAGAAGAGCCTATAATGGCCTGGAATTAACTCTGGTGTTTGTTGTGAATGAGGAATAAAATGGAGAAGGTGTTTTTATTTATAAGTGGAAAAAAATAAACTTTTCTAAAACCAAATGAAGGAAGAAGAGCTAGAAAATGAGTGGTAAAGCATCATACCTGAAAAATATATATTGAAAGGAAAGGACTATTGATTTTAAAAAAGTAAAAAGAAACTTACTTAACACGTATTTTTATACAAAGAATAACTGCATTCTAAGAAGTACATCTTTGGGGCCACTGGTGTGGCTCAGTTGGTAGAGGTTGCTTAGCCTCATTTTTGGTCCCCAGAACTATGACAGACTAGGTAACCATGGCACACATCCCTGTAATCCCATCACTTAGTGGGTGGAAACAGGGGAATAAAGAATTCAGAATCATTTTTCATTACATAGAGAGTTCAAAGCTAGCCTGGAATATATGAGCCCCAGTCTCAACATAGAATAGTTAGATTCTTTATGTGTAAATACTGAAAGGCAGACACATAACAAAGTCTGGGACTTTCTGAACTGCCACGACAGAAAGTCTACTTCTGAAAACTCAGGACCACGAAGTATATGTGGTCAGACATAGTCTCCCAGCTAAGTGTGCTAACAGTTTCATCTATTATGGTCCTTCCAAAGAAACAGACAGATAGTAACAAGCACATGCTATGGGGTTTGCTGTGTGGAAGCAGCTTTTACAGCTCTGGACACTGGATGGATGAATTTGAAATCCATAGGGCAGGAAGTTAGGGCAAACTGCAAGTCCTGATGACCCCAGGCAGGAACTACCTGTCCACAGGTAGAATTTCTTCTGAAAGTCTCAATGCTGCTCCTATAGCCTTTCATATGCCTACTGGAGCCTCTTACCCTGAATTATCTAGGTGATTGTTCTCTGTGTAAAGTCAATTGACTGTAAATGACAACCACATTTGTAAAATATCTTCATAGTGGCACTCAGACTAGGTTCAGGACAACAGTCTAGTGAAGGGGACACAAGACAGACCACCACAAATGATGAAACTATAGTCTCATGAAGGGTGCAATATGGCTCGGAGGAGGGAATTGGAAACCACAATCCAGTATTAAAAATTCTCTTCTCATAAGTAATGACACTAATTTGTAATGTGAAAGTTGTATACCCCCGGAAAGGACCGCAGATGTATGTCAATGGTATGTTCAGTGAGAACACAAATAAGATATCCTTGATGCAAAAAGCGGCAGCATGGAACTTGGGTGTGGATCCATAAAGAGCTACAGGAGATACTGGGTCAGGTTTCTTTGGGTGCAATGAACATCTCCATCTTCCCTGCCTAGAAGACAAAGAGAAATATACTTCCCCTGGTGAGAGCGACACACTGCCTCAAAGGAATACAAGTGAGCACAAGGAGCAAAGTTGTCAAGGGGTGGCCAGTGGCCATGCTTCTCATGGTTTTGTACGTTGCTACAAAGAAATGAGGCCCAATCCTCTAAGTCAACAAAAAGTCACCAAACTGGACCTTTTAAAAAATTAATGTATTGTTGTATCACTTTCCCCTTTCTTTTCCTCCTTCCAACCCATCTACCCTTCCCAGCTCCCTTTTAAACTTATGACCTCTTACTCTTTAAGTATCCTTGTTGCGTATACATATAAATGAGTAAATATATAAATACAGCCTGATAAGTCTCTTTAGTGTTGCATGTATGTATGTATGTATGTATGTATGTATGTATGTATGTATGTATTTTTAGAGCTGACCACTTGGTATAATCAACTAGTGGACTCATCCCTGGAGAAGACCAATTCTCTCTTCCTCTCTCAGCTGTTGTCAATTGCTTGTATCGCTTCATCTAGGACTGGGACCCTATGAGAAGTCCTCATCCATGTTACCATGTCAGTTGATGATGTCATCATTCAGGTCTCACTTCAGAGATCATATGAGGATTCACGTATAACACAACCCCCTCCAAGGAATATCTCTGAAGAGGGACTTGGATGACTTGTACGAGCTGGAGAACCAGGAAGTCTGATGTGAGGCGTCTTCCAGATGTGGCAGAAAATCCCATTGAAGTTTGGTCTTGCTGCCTATTATAATGCTAAGTACGGGCCCCAAAGACCTGGAGTCTGCCTGTAGATCCAAGTGACCCTGTGACCCTGCCCCAAATTATTTCTGATTTGTAAATAAAGATGCTAACAGCTAATAGCTGGGCAGAAGAGACATAGGTGGGGTTTAGGATTCCTGGGCTTGGTGTTAGAGGAGAATCATGAGTGAGAAGAGAAGGTGAAGAAGAAGGAGAGAAGCCACCATGGGTTAGATGAATCATGAAAGCATGACCCTGAGGGCTGGCCAATTGGAGTTAAGAGCAGCCCAGAAAACAAAAATAGTAAGTAATAACTCATGGTTATTGGTAGGAAAGTAGATTCTAATAGCCTAGAGGGTAGATATCTGCCCAGCTTTTGTGCTGTTTAAGGTTTATTGTAAATAAAAAGGTTGTGTGTGTCTTTTATCCAGGAGCTAAATGGTCAAAGGTGAGGTAGAAACCACAGATTGGGATTAAGAATTTCTACAAAAAAACATCCACAACAAGGGTGCTTTTAAAAATAGTTCTTATTGTCTGAGTACGAGCTGTGGGGAGCATGTGTGCTGAGGTGAGGGAAAAACGTAGTAGAGTCAGTTCTCCCTTTGTGTCTTCATAACAGTTCTGGAGGGTGAACTCAGGTCAACAGGCAAGCATCCTTACATGTGGAGCCAGCTTGCCGGCCTCAGCCAGAGTTTTAATTCAGAAGGAGACATTTTCAAACATGGGACAGAAAATCTTACTGACAGAGTTTCATTGACCATAAAATTATGAGCCCTCTCATTTCTTCCCACCTCTTCTTTCCCTCCATCAAGTTGAACACAAGATATTTCTCAGAGGCAAAAAATAAAGAATAAAATAAAATAAATGCTCTTTTTAGGCTATAAGTGAACACTGCCAATAAGCAACAACAGAGAAATAAAACAATAGCTAATTATATAAAATACCTCCAAATCTGTAACTTGACTTAGAAGATAGATCAGTCATTCCACAGAAGCCGTAGGGCCACTGTAGACACGCACGCAGGCTCCTTCTCTATGCTCATCCACCAGTCGGGTGGCCAGAAAATTCAGCTGTGGATTTCTTTAATCTCTGTGCTTTTTTTCAAGTCAGAATGAGCACTGTTTTTTGATATTAGAAACAAGCACTGATTCAGGCTTTCCCACTTATTTGCTAGATAACTTTTGGGGAAAAAAACTAAATAAGCAGTGTCTTCATCTACAAAATGAGACAAATTACAGAACATACATCATAGGCTTCATCTGCATATTAAATACAATAATGAGTTAAAAAAAAACTCAGTGAACTGATGATCTGTGGGCTCAAACACTCAGATGTCTCATTTAAGCAGTGAAATTTGCCATTGAAGCACAGATGACTAATTGGCCTCCTACGACACTTGTCTTCTCTTGCATTGAACTTCTGAAGCTTAGCTGGTCCCATTTGTTGCATGACTTTTCTGGAAGGTACATGAACAAATACCTGTTTATCCCAGAGCGGGCACTGATGGCAGAAAAAAGAAATACTTCAACCAAGTCTAGTTGGCTGAATCTCTATTTTTCCTGGGGTTACTTACAAGAGCATGGTGACTCAAAGGCTACTGTATTAAAGAACAGCATCTGAAACCACCCTGTGTGGGCGAGAACTCACAAACTCTGCATACCTGGAGAGTGTCTGAAGTCAGCTCCATGCATGGAAGACTCACCTCTCCCCTGGAGGTTATCTATTTCTCATATAACCACAGGGAGGGGCCTGTGAGTCTTGGGATCTTCTGAGCCTCATGAACTTTGTAAGCTGCATTTACTTCCTAGGTCATAATGCTCTTCCTCTTTTCCAGAAGCAATGTTTCAAATTGGACAGAAGTTATACATCATCATGTCACCTAGGGAGTGAAGACTCCTTCAGATTCCCTTGAAGCTTGTTGTAGCCCTGTGACTAAATTCCCACCCATATGTAAACAGGGGTGCCAAGGATATATAGTAATGTTGAGGTATCACCTTAAGGGGTATTTGACCCACTGTATGCATGTGGTGGCTAAAGGTCTAAATACCCGTCTTTGCCCAAGAAGATGCTTGGGGTAGAAAAAGTGGTGAGCCAAGGGAAGCCTCAGTTCCTTGGGATGGTTAAGCAGTCAACTAAACCTCCAGGGCTCCTTGTAGATTTCTTTCAATTTATGCAAAATGAACTTCCATGCTCCATCAGCCATTGGTTAATATTATTCATAGCTCAGTGTAATGCCAACAAAGCAAGTTTCGATCCATAAATTCCCAAGGAAATGGAGCTTTAGGATGCGTGTTCTGTAGTAAGCAGAACCAGAGGTTACAAGTTATAAGAGATTGGTTGACAGAAATCAGCACCCTAGGCTTCAGTTCAGGGACTTAGCTGTGAGTGTCTGTTCTGCCACTTAGTAGTGATATGACCTCTATGTTCTGTTCAACGCTCTGGGACTCAATCACTTGAGGCAAGAGGGTGACTTCCATGACCTCTGTGCTTTCTCTGAGTTCCAGTTTCCCATGGCTTTCAGATTCTCCGTTTGTTGTAAGCATCCTCCATTATTAACATGGGCCTTCATTTCCCTGGGGTTACCACACGATGCAGGTAAGTGGATAGACACATCCTCATTGTTTAATGGTAGTGGTCAGTTCATAGATATTAAAGCAGTCTTCTGGAGGCTTTGGGCTATGAATTATCAATTTCATGGAGCCTCTTCAATGAGAGCAGAAACAAATTGAAATTTCAAAGAAACTAAAAATTACATAGGAGGAATATATTGAAGGATGTAAAACAGAGATGGAGAGACTCATAAGTAACCCACCTAGGAGACCCTAGAAAAAGAAAAGCCTGCTTCAGTGTGCCACCCACTACTGCTAAGTAGATGCTTATAAGTCACTTCTCCCACACTTTTTTTTAAAAAAGGAAAAGATATGTTCTTGGTGCTCTGAGACCATCTTGACTTTTGGGTAACCTGATTCCTTTCAATAAAAATTGCAATTCATTAAATGTGTAACTAAATACGGTTCCATTTTTATAACCTTACTAAAGCTTCTTATGTAAAAATAGTCACAGGTGAAGGAGGAAAAAAAAACCTTCTGTCAGATCAAGTATATAAATTCCTAGTTTACAAACCATAATCATCTGTAGATGGTTTATGAATCCTGGGGGCAGCAGAAAGAGGAAGAAGGACAGTTTCAAGAGCCTTGACTTATGTCTCTACTGATGATTTGTTTTGTTTTGTTTTGTTTTGTTTTGTTTTGTTTTGTTTTGTGAACCTCTCAGGAATCAGGCCCCACATGCCAATGGAATAACCCTTCTTATGAGCTTTTAACAGAAGGGAATTTCAAAGTCCAAACCCATTTCTTCCTCCTGGAAGGGAAACTGAGGCCTGGGTAAAAGTGAACAGTGCTCAGAGCACAGAGCCACAAAGACTGGCTGTGATTTATCAGATGTACCTCGCTTTTCCCCCACAGCTTCTGCTACAGCTGACTTTTAACAAGTGCCCCAGGCTCCACCTGTGAGTTCCACTGTCTCACAATCCTTCTGAGCAGCCTGCTCTAGGCAGCCACTATCAATTGATTGGAGAGAAATTTTGAGGTGAAAGCATTTTGCTATCCCTGGCCTAGAGCTTACTATGAATGATGGGACAAGGTGCCCTTAACTCTACTGAAATAAGTGTCAGAAAAATAGACTTGATACATAGATCTTTCTACTAAAAACCAAAGGGAAGGCTGACTACAGGGGATTGCTAGTACTATCGTCTGACAGTCGGGGAGGCGAAGGATGAAGGGGGATGATGCACAGGGAAAGTAAAGGAGGTAGAATGACACAGGATGGACCCTTAGAAGTCCAGCTGAGTCCCAGGGCCTTACATTTGACCACTGTTGCTTGAAGAGGGCCTATGAGTCTGAGCTGATTTTTATCATACACAGGGAACCTTCCATATTTATGGATTTTGTATATAAAGACTCAATCAAGCATGAACAGAAACTCATCAGAAACAAAATGTGACACAGTATTGAACATGTACACATTTTTTTCCTTGCCACTATTCCCTAGGCAATGTATTATAGGTAACCTAGCAGTGATTTAGAGTTCACAGGACAATATGCACTAGTTAAAGATTATATGCAAATATTGGTACATAGTTCATGAGGATCTTAAGTGTTTTGGCATCAATCCCCTGTACACATTAAGGGACAACTGTGCTAATTTGGGAACTGAGAAAATTATTTAGCTCTCTGAGAATCCGTTTTCTTAACAGATGAGTAGGATTATAATGTTTTATCTTTTTTCATGTAGACATGAACATCTGATACAGAGTAAACACTTAGGTTAGCACAAGTGTTCTAATTTCATTATGATGCTGTGGCAAACACCATGACCAAAAGTAACTTAGGCAAGGACAGGATTCATTTAGCAGGTCCTACTTTGGGGCAACTCTGAGGGATATTGTCGTGGAAGATGTTCATCTGAGTGCATACTCTAAAGCTGAGGTCTTGCATCAAATGTCACTGCATGCTTGACTTCAGTAGATATAGCCAAAGTGTTATCTCCAAAGTTATTATATCAACTCCCTTTGCCTCAAGAAGCCCATGAGACTTTTAGTTATATCATTGTTGAAATCACCTGGCATGGTTTTTTCATTTCTCTAGGGGTAATCTCTTGTGCACTGTGTGGAAGCATCACCTGTCAATAAAAATCTGATAGTCAAGAAGCTGAGGCAGAGTTAGAAGGTGGGACATCTAGCAGAGAGAAGAACTCTGGGAAAGAGTCAGGCAGAACACCCCGCTCCCTCACTGACTCAAAAGAAGTCAAAACTATAAAACTGAGACAAAGTAACTAGCCACATGACAGAGAGAGAATAGTATAAACCAGTTAATATAAGTTATGAGCTAGTAAGAACAAACCTAGTTTATGGCCTAGATACTTTTTAATAAACAATAAGCCTCCAAGTCATTATTTGGGAACTGGAGCACAGGTGGAAAAGTTCAAGGTTACATTCTTTTCTATATTTCTGCTTTTCTTTTTCATTTCTTAGTCTTTTATCATAGCCATACAGTCATGCAAGTGAGAGTCTACAAGTCAGATCTGAAGTCTACAGAACAAGCCCTCCCATAGCATAAAACCCTGGTTGTGTCTCATCCTCTCACACACTACTGCCTCAAGTACTTATTCCACCTGCTGTGTCTTTTAGGGCATTCGAGTGTGATCTCTTCTTGAATTCTGAAATTAAAGTATGCTGCTACTGACGTTTTACTAAATCAAGTCACCCATGTCACATGACAGGGAAGGGGGCAAACCCCATGCCACTGAAGGCTGGTCACAGCTGTAGAAAGGAAGCATGCTTCACTGTCAAAAGTGGCTTCCAATCTCGGGCTTCACTTGTCATCAGTTCCAACAGCTTCAAAAAGTTAATATACTCTTATGAACCCTATGTACAGAACCATAGAACATGGATTATAAAATAGCTTCAAGATTTATTTGTTGTACAAAACTATAGAATAGGGGTCATAAAAGGCTTCAAGTTTTATTTGTTGAATTAAATAATACCTTGTAAGTGAAAGTGACTAGCACAGTACCCAGAAGACAGTGTTAGGTGGAAGATTCTAATGGAAGACAAGTACTTGAACACAAGAATCTGAGGTATTCTCTTGGTTGAATATGTCTAAAATCTAATATCCAAAAGACCAGAAATATCCAAAAAGATCAGAAAACTGGGAACCAATCTTAAATAGTTTGAAGGAACAAGAAAATTCCTTGGCAACATTTCTTGGACTTGTAGCCTTTGACTAAGAGCAGTAGCAAACCATGGTAGAAGTTCCGTAGGTTGGAGGAAGGAGTTCAAAGGCCACAGGCAGGGGTGGGGCTTGAGGTGGGGAGAGATGTACGAGGAAGCTCACCCAAGTTTAGAGACATAGTGAGAGCAGTTGTGTGTGGGTTTGCAAAAGTGACACTAAAGGAAATAGTAAGACGTCTCCATATCCCGTGGTAAACAGCAAAAGCAAGAGGTGAAAAGGATCACAGCTGCCTGTGTAGCCTAAGTATAGAAAGCTGGGACCAGACACTACTGGATAGGCCATAAAGATCTGAATCAATGAGCATCCCTGGGGCAGGGGGTTGATGTGCCCTTGCTGACATCCTTTCCCTCCTTGGGCACAAACAATACAGCACAGAACAGACATTTAGCAGCCAGAGGTGAAGGAATTGGGGAGAAAAGTCACCCAGGGTCCACCTGTTCTTCTTAAAAGGAAACAGAAAACAGCTGGTCCTGTATTAAATGTGTCCTGTTTCAACTTGACTGAACTGTGTCAAAATGGAGTCAGTGAAAGATGTTATCAAAGAAAACATCACTTATGGTTCAAGAGGGCAGCTTGCTTTCAGATCTTAAACTAAAAAGAACGAGGAAGAGGCCCTGCTCAAAATGTTGAGTGTTGACTAGCAAAGCTTTATCAGCATAATTTACAAAGAACTCAAAATGAGAAATAATATTTCAAGATCAAGATATGAAAGAGAGGGAGGTACCGTAGAAAATATACACTCATGCTTAAGCATAGTGTGTAGACCAGCACTGCATGTTAAAGGGAGGGCAAGAGAATGAGAGGGAAAGGAGGAGAAGAGGAAGGAGGAGAAAAAGAGAAAGACAAGAAGGAAGAAGATCCTTGGCCCCTTTTCCAGTACCTACCTGCAGTAAGAACCTTGACTTCTTGGCAGATAGGAGATGGGTGAGCTTTTTTGCTCTGTGTTAAGAATCAAGAAGCACAACCTTGGGACTACAGCAATAACCCAGTGGGTAAGGGAACTTGCTGTATAAAGACCTGAATCAAAATCCCTGGGACTCATGTGTAAAGCACAGTGGACCATGTACCTAAACATAGGGACGGGAGGTGGAGGCAGGAGAGGAGAATCCCTTGGCCTAGCTCTAGGTTCAATGAGAGATCCTCTTTTAAGAAAATAAGGTAGAGAGTCAGAAAGCAGGACACATAAGGTCCTTTTCTGTTGTCCACATGCCTCATCCCCAAATACACACGTGGACACATGCCACATACATAACATACACAGACATGATTGACTGATTATTTATTAATTGTTTTAGAAACAATCAAGCCACACTCCATTCTGTCTGTGTTCACATGTTTCCTAATCCTGGGCCTCTTTATCCAGTCAGGGAAGAATACAGTAGACCCAGAACAAAGAGCGCCAGAGAAGCAGGAAGACACAGTACAAGTGTTGTATTATGTGGTATTTGGTTCATACAGACGAAACTCCACCAGCCTGGGCTGGGAAGGAGAAAAGTACACAACAAAGGCATGATCAGCAGGTCCGGGGGTGTCACAGGGAAATAATTTAGCAGGTTTATATGGGGTAGTGATCAGACTGCCCATGTAGGAATACTGATCCTACATCCATCAAATTGGGAGTCTTTGAAGAAGTCTCTATTCCTTAGTTGTTCCACCTAAAAAATAGGAATAGCATTAGTGTCTACCAAAGTAGCAGAATTATTTTAAGATTTAAAGATGTTTGTGTGAGTTGTATGGATTCAAGAACTGATATAGGTGTCAGATAAATATTGACATTATTACAAATTTTATCCAGCAGAAGGTTGCTAGGTAGAGGAAAACATCTAACACTTAAATATGAATTCTCAAATTCAGAATTTTGTGCTCCAGTAAAATTGCAAATAAAATTTGGGGACTTGAGAATGGATTGCCATTTTCTTTTATTTTATAAACAAAAACATTTAATAAAATAAAAATAAGGGGAAATAAACGACATGAAAGATTTCTCAAATGACTTTTCGTTTGAGCCCAAATAATTTATTTTTATTACATTGTATATTTTTTGCAACTTACACTGAATGGCGTAAGAGTCTACTCTTACAACTGGTCAGAACTGGTAACAATTAAAAAGTGTCTGAGAGTTATGCTTATCAGTCAGCCTGCTAATTACAGACCTGAGGAAAGGCTGTTACCACACACAGGCAGGAAGAGAACCAAGAGCAAGATCCTGTCCTGCAGGTCAACAAGGCCTATTCATGTCAAGGACAACTGACAGCAAAGAAAACTGAAAGTGCCTTTAGAGAAAAAAGGTGCAAACAAAAGTATGGGGATTACAGAAAGAAGCGCGTATGAAGATGAAGAGTAGTAGCATCAAGATACTGGGGCATAGGGAACTGGGAAGAATAAGGAACGGTACATGCTTCTGCAAACACAGCTTCAAAAATAGCCAGGAAATATATATTTTATTAAATAATATTTTAATTTTATTAAATAGTATTTTGAAAATTTCATACATTTCATACAAAGGTTTTTGGTCTTATCTATCACACAAAAGAGGACTTCATTTTAGCCACATTATATGTGCATATATACATGTATATACACATTTACATATATACACATACACACATATGCATACATGTATATACATGTACATATATACAGAAAGGCACATACAAATATACACATGCATAAATACACATGCATTTATACATACAGATACATATACACATATATATGTTCATACAAATATACACATACACACAAATATATACAAATACACAAATATGTATACATATACATACTATATGCAGTCACATATATTTGCACACATATATAATATACACATAAATGCATACATAATACATGCATATACATGTATGTGTGTATATGTATGCATGTGTATATAAACATGTGTAACCTCATCACCCATTGATTTTGTATTTGACATGTCACTACTCATGACACTGTGTCTGTAGCATGAAAGTTAGTCCTTAGCAGAGCATTCATAGTAGACTTCTGGTTCATGGTAATTCAGATTTTCTGGTGGGTTTACAGAGTTCAAATACCCCAGTAATAAGAACCTACTGTCATTATATATGTGAATAGCAAGAAAGATACTTACTGGGGCCCACAGAGATGGTTCAGTAGTTTAAAATGCTTCTGCTTTTGCAAAGAACACAATTTCAATTTTCATCACCCACAACATCAGCTCATAAATGACTAAAACTCAAATTCCAGGGCATCCAAACACTCCTTTGGCCTCAATACATTCTGCATATACATAGTACAAATAAACTCACACAGGCACACACAAAAACACACAAAAATAATAAATACATAAATATTTTAAAATACACCACACACACACACATATACAGAGAGAGAGAGAGAGAGAGAGAGAGAGAGAGAGAGAGAGAGAGAGAGAGAGAGTCAGTTTTAGGTTATTACCTGTGGAATTGATGAACAGAGTAGATACAGAGAGAACTTTGAGTAGAATCTACAAAGGAGGTAAGATCCATGTTGTGATTCCAAGTAATAGCCAGGAAGGACAAACACAGTAATATATAAAGAAAAGATTACAGAAAAGTAGCCAAGAATTGTGTCATAGGGAATTTTTATTAAGCGTCTTTCTTTTTTCAAATGAAGTTGTCAAATAACATCAAAGATAAAAAAATGAAAAGACAATGGCATAAATTATTGGTTGTTATACAACACTTTTAGTAATTGGATGAGCAATTGGGTACTAAGTTGTACACATACAACATATACACATACACATGCACACACACACACACACACATACACACACACACACACACTATATTGGTTCTGCTTTTCTCTGAAAATACTTGGCTACTTAGGAACGTACTGTAAAAGTTCTGATTTATTGGAGAAAATTTTAAATAAGATGTTCTATAAATATGTATAGGATAGGAAGATAAACTATTAAAATATAAAATATAAATCAAAACAATGTAAGACAAAAATAAAGGAATCGTATGTGGGATACATCATTTGTCAAATGATAAAATCTTTTGACATGGACAAGGAAACTAGATCTAGAAAGTAAAATGTGTTTTTACAAACAAAAATTTAAAGTCTCAAAACCCAGCATCAGAAAATATGAATGTCACTAAGCATAGAATGTTGCATTCAAAATTATTAAAAAAGATGAAAACATTACATGAAGTTTTTAAATGTAAATAAAAATTATGAATCTGATTAATTTAGCAATAAAGTATTAGAATATATGAAGGACAAATATTTGCAAATTAATAACAAATTAAATTTAGCAACAGGAAATGGAATATGTAACTTGCAGGATTAGTGTTTTCCTTATAGCTACATACTGATGCCCAAATTTTAAAAATAAAAAATGTAACTCATAACACAGGTTAATGAAACATTTACTAAAGTTCATTTGTTCCCTTATGAAGAATTTATTAAATTTCAGTATTTTCCAAGCCAATTCTGTCTTGAGTGCCATAAAACTGAGAATCTAAGAAAGGAAATACCTTTAAGCGTCAAATCACATGGCAAGGTAAAAAGGACTTGTAAAAAAAAATTTAATGGAAGAGAAAAACTTTCAAGTTAAAAAAAAAAACTTGATGTTTAAATAACCAAATAAAAGCATTAAACATAAAAGTTCACACAATCTGGCTACAATTCTACAAAAAAAAAAAGAGGGACTTTTCTTGATTTTTATCACAACATTAGAAAGAATAGAAGTAAAATAATTGACTATTTAGCCAAGATAGAAAAACTCCATAATCATAAGGAAGTATAAAAGGAAAATAGAGACAATTTTAATTAAATGAAAGAGTACATGAACAAAACATCTGAAAAATTGTTTCTTTAAGGAATAAAATATAACAATCTTTTAAATCTTATAAAGAGTAATAAAAAATCAAAATCAGGGCAAGAAGAATATTATAATTTTAAATATTTATGCAAAATATGAACATGTCTTGTTTATTAAAATTGAAATTATCAATTAAATATATTACTTAAATATATAGTCAATAAACTGTCTTCCCTAGAAATGATGAAATTGGGCTTCTCTAGTAAACCTTGAGAATGTGAAACAAGTCTATAGATAAAAAAATTCTTCTACTCCTCCTTCTCCTTCTCCTGCTCCTCCTCCTTCTTCTTTTTATTTATTTTTTTTTTGTAATTTTGTAAAATAACACTGGGCTTTGCAAAGAAATAAGAATGCTTTCCAACTCATATAAGAGTTACAAGATCCTGATATCAAATGCAATTTATTTAAAACAGTACTGAATTTGTCAACAAATGTATACTAAACACCCCCAAAGAAAGCTAATCAAGGTCAGCTTTATATTATAGGACTTCTACTTTTGAGTCAGGAAACAATTTTTCAAAGACCAGATGTTTCAACCAGGGCAATCAGATGTGACTTAAAATGCTTAGAAGTCTGTTTGAAGGCATAAGAGAATTCCTCAAATTCTTTAGTTGGTACTTGAAAGAGCAAGGCCATGGATAAAACAAGACCATCAAGAGGAGGCTGACATCAGGTTTCCTTTCACCTTATGGCAGCTCTCAATACCTGGAGAAATAAAAACTAAACTAATATCTGTTGAGAATATTAATCCATTTCTTGTAGATTTTCCAATTTGGTGATATACAGGTTTTCAAAGTATGTCCTATGATTCTCTGGATTTCCTTAGAGTCAGTTGCTATATTCCCCTTTTCATATCTGATTATGTTAATTTGGACTCTTCAGTTTTTAGTTCATTTGAATAAAGGCTTATCAGTCTTACTGATTTTCTGAAAGAATCAATTTTTTGTTTCATTGATTCTTTGAATTATTTTATTTGTTTCTATTTTATTTATTTCAGCTCCGAGTCTGATTATTTCTTGTCATCTCTTCCTTTTGGATATGACTTCTTTTTGTTCTAGAGCTTTCAGGTGTGTTATTAAGTTTTTAATATATCTCCAACTTCCTTGGTTGGTTAATTTATTTTGTTTATGTAGTCACTTGGTGCTATGAACTTTTCTTTTAGAATCACCTTCAGTGTGTCCCATAAGTTTGGACATGATGTGTATTCATTTTCATTCAATTCTTAAAAATCTTTGATTTCTTTCTTAATTTCTATCTTGACCCATGTTTCTTATTCAGTACAGACTTGTTCAGTTTTCATGAATTTGTAAGCTTTCTGTTATTAATTTTGTTGTTGATATTCAACTTCAATTCATGGTGGTCTGATAGGATTCAAGAATTTATTTTGATTCTCTAGTGTCTTTCGAGGTTTGTTTTGTGTTTGAATACGTGATCAGTTTGTGTGTGTGTGTGTGTGTGTGCGTGCGCGCGCACGCGCATGTGTTAAGGTGAAATGTTCTGTAAATATCCATTAGGACCACTTGGTTTATAATGTCTACTATCTCTAGCGATTTTCTGTTTAGCTTTTAGCTAGATGATCTATCTCTTGGTGAGAGTGAATATTAGCCATTAAATAAATGATAAGCAAGCTACAATCTGTAGACCCAGAAAGGTTCGGCATAGAGACAGGATTAGGGGTACACACGAATCTCCTCAGTGAGGAAGGAGGGGGTAGAATAGGTTTTATGGGTAGACTGGAGGGGGGATGAGAATGATCAGTTGGAAAGGGGAAGAGAAGATTGAAAGAGGAAATGAGGGGAAAGATAGCTAGAATTTGTAGGGTTATGGGTCCTTGTGTCTGCTTCGCCACAGGGCACAGCCGCTTGGCTAGGCAGGATGCGGGGAAGTTTGACTGTGATTACCCAACACTGTTTCTGGGCAGGTGTGGAGTAGGGGCTTGCAGGCTGGATCTAACCTGGTGCTGGGAGTGGAATGGGGAGGGGAGCTCCAGTTGGTCTCACTGTGATTGCAAAGGCCATCTATGTGGCTTCCCAAGGTGGATCCTGATGAAGAGACAGACCATGGTTTTAAGGCATTTATTGTCATGGCAGAAAGTGGATGTGTAAAATCATACCCCACTTCTCAGGGTGAATCTGAGGTTAGATACGTTTTGCAGGGAGGAATGTCTAGAAAGGAAAGCTTATTGGCTAAGCCCTCCAGGCCTCTATGTACCTCATTAAAATGGAGCTCTGTCTTGAGCCTACATGACCTGT
Organism: Grammomys surdaster; assembly: GCF_004785775.1. NCBI lineage: Eukaryota > Metazoa > Chordata > Mammalia > Rodentia > Muridae > Grammomys > Grammomys surdaster. The sequence continues at coordinate 4,632,553 of NW_021604782.1, forward strand.
GGTCATATCCTCTACATGTGGAAGGGTTTGAGACATTGTTTTACATGACTGATGGCTAGAAATCTATGAGGGATGGGGGGGTGGGCTGTGGCTAATGACAGGGGTCTGTTGTCCCGGAGCAGGCAAAGCTCCTACCATCCCTTCAGGGTCTCCAGGGCTTCTAGCCTTAGTTGAACCAGGGATCAGGCTACTGTTTACGGTCCACTGCCCCACAAGAACTGAAGGCATTTGAGGGATAGTATGAAAACCTAGTGCAGAAGAAAATTCCTATGATATATGAAGGCAATCCCAATGAAGCCATCAACTAATGAGGGTGCTGTGCATCCCAGTTGCTCATCTCTTGTCACCAAACGAAGCTTCTAGTATTAGTACTGGGTTTCATGAAATTGAGTTCTTGGCCTAAAGGGTTTCATAGAAATCCCCAAACTACTGAGATTTTTGCCAAAATAATAGGTTGCTGTCCACAAATTGACACCAAGACCCCAACGCTGAAGACAACACCCACACAGCTCATTAAATATGGAATAGTCAAGCTGGTGTCTACATAGAACATTTGCTTCTATATTCTAGTGTCTTTAGTATTGGAATGTACTCTGCAGGCTACCAAAAGAAGAACACAATGCCAATCCAACCACAAAATCCTGGATCTACAATCTATTTTGCCTGAAAAATATGTTAAGGCGATGGTGTCATAAGCCTTATAGAAGTAACCAATGTTGATTTGACTTAAGGCCCACTCCATGAGATGGAACCCATACCTGACACTGCTTGGCTGACCAAAACCCAGAGATTAGATAGCCCAGAGACCTAGAGACAAATACTACTGACTTTTTAAAAAGGGGAGGGGCAATGATAAAATGACTCCTAATGATATTCTACTATACTCATAGATTGGTGACTTATTCAACCATCATCACAGAGGCTTCCTCTCACAGTAGATGGAAACAAACCCACAGAGACTCCTAAGAGACCCACATCCAGGTGTAACACACATGGAGACACACAGAAACACACACACACACACTGGGTGGGGTGGGAGGAAGGGACCTTGAAACACAAAACTCTAAATGAGATGTCTCCATCAAATCCAGAGCTCTCAGAGCTCAGATAACCTCATGAAAGAAAAGGCAGAAAGAGAGAAACAAAGGAGACAGAGGACACCAGAAGAAAAAGGCCCTTTGAATCAACAGAGCAGAGTTTATATGAACTCACAGAAGCTGAAGCAGAAATAGTGGTGTTTACATGGGTCTGCACCAGGTCCTTAGGATATGTATTAGAGCTTTCAGTTTAGTGCTTTTATGCAACTCCTGAATATATAAACAAGTGGGTCTCTGATTCTTGTCTCTTTTCTTGGGGCTCTTTTGTTGTTGTTGTTGTTGTTGTCTTATCCAACTTCAATAATACAGTTATTTATCTTATAATATTTTATTTTGTTAGCTTTGTTTTTTTTTTCTCTTAGAACCTTGCTCTTTCCTAATGAGAGAAAGAAAAGCACTGAATCCAGATGCAAGAGGAGGTGGGAAGGAACTGGGAAGAGGAGAGAAAAGGGAAACTGTATTCAGATTATAATGTATGAGAAAGAATCAGTATTTAATAAAAGGGAAGAAAATAAAAACTAAGGTAACAGTAATAGTAAAAATATTCTTTTTAAAAAAATTAAAAAGCAACAACTCAAATAAGGAGTCTTGGCTGAAGGATAAATACAAAAATGTAGTTTGGACATTTCAATTTGATGAAAGAAGACTCTAATTTCTTAAGCTAAGCATGGGAAGAGGCTAATTAGAAAAACTCTTTTTAAAAAAATCAAAGCTTTAAAAAAAGTGGAGGAAAAATTGAATTTAGGAAAGATATTTCAAGATATTTTAGACTTTACATTGATAACCCTGGAAAACTACACCTTTGGGATAGGGAGAAACAAGAGATATAATAGGGTTCACACACTGATAGTTCAGTTTCACAGCGTCCTCTCTGATAGACTTAAGGAGCCATGCTTAGTGAACGTTGCCCCGATTAAGAGAAACTTTGCTGTTCAGTATATAGTCATTCTGTGCCTCTACTGCTTTTATGTATTTTTAATGTAATGTAACCAAAATTCAGTTTTTCAACTCTCTCTCTCTCTCTCTCTCTCTCTCTCTCTCTCTCTCTCCCATGTGTGCATGTTAGAGAGGGAGTATAGAACAACAGATAGACATACAAACCGAGAAAGAAAGTATGTGTGTGTTAGAGAGAGAGAGAGAGAGAGAGAGAGAGAGAGAGAGAGAGAGAGAGAGGAGACAAACAGGCATACA
>NW_021604782.1:4634940-4758901 GCF_004785775.1 Grammomys surdaster
TTGTCTGATGCTACATTCACTATTCTAGCTGGTCCATTTTATAGAATTCTCTTGATTCTGTGTCCCATTTCACAATGGGAACACCAGAATTACCAATGTGTGCTACCTGCCTTAGCTTTATATAAGTGCTGGGGATTAGAACCTGGGTCTTCACACCTCCACAGTAAGCACTTTAAGCACTGAGCCATCTTGCCCATCCAAAATTCAACTTACTTAAATGTTGGATAGACCACAAAACGGAGTAAAAACTAGTAAACAAGCAAGCTTATCCATGGATTTTCAAGTCACAGGCTTTCCCAGCATAAGAACTATAATGACTAACTCAAGAAAATGTATGTCAAGATGAAAAATTTCACCGGACATATTGAGGCTACATTAAAACAAAATCCTATAGCAAGTCTAGTGGTGAAAATAGGTGTAGTAATGAAAACTAAAACTTTTCTTAAAAGTAGTCTGGCAGATAAAAAAAAGAGGATTACTAAGTTAGAAAACTGGTGATTGATTAGACTATTCAGGAAGAAATATCAAGAGCTGGAAGTGGTGGTGCATGCCTCTAGTTCCAGCACCCAGAAAGCTGTGTCCAGAGGATCTATCTAGTTAAGGCCAGTCTGGACCACCCTGTTTCAAAACAGCAAAAGACTGAAAACTAGATAACTCAGCCTAACAAACATTCAAGCCATAGTAAAAATATGTAACATATTTTAATTAATTCCTAAGAAGAGGGAAAAGGTGAGAAAGAAGCAGATAGAAACAAACTTTGAAAAGATTATAAATATATTTTCCAAAATGACTTAAATAATTAAATCACCCATTCAAGAACCACTGGATAAATTTTGAAGATGAAAGAGAAAAAGAAATGTAGACCCAGTCTTCTCAATTTAAAACCAATGGAGAACAAAATAAAATGAGTGCTGTGGAAATAGCGCAGTGGTCAAAGTGTTTGCCTTGTGTTACATTCGGTGTTAACAAACAACTTGATAAAACTCTAGACTCACCTTTGAGTTGAGCCTCTGACCCTGCCTGTAGCAGATTATCATGATTGTCTTAATAGAGATAGGAAGACTTGCCTACTGAGGGTAGCACTATTCCCTACACAGAGGATCCTGGATTGTGGAAGAGTGAAGAAAGCAAGCTGAGCAATAGTATGCATACAGTAGTTTGCTTTCCTTTTTTGACTGTGGACATAATGTAACGAGCTATTTCAAAATTCTGCTGCCTTGACTTTCCTTGCTGTGACGGACTATGCACCAAACTATAAAATAAATTCTTTCTTGCACAAGTTGCTTTTGTCAGACTATTTTATACCAGCAACAAAAAAAGAAGCTAAACCATCATGAGTGTGTGAGGACTGAAATTTGTATCCCCAGAGCCCACCTAAAGCTGGATGCAATAGAGTATAGCAATAAACTCCACATGCATAATCAATAAGAGAAATAGAGAGAAGAGAATCCCTGGAATCTAAGAGTCCAACTAGCCTGATGGACATACCACTGAGTAGCAAGAGACCCTGCATTAAAAAGTTTGGAGTCAAGGATGGAGATATATATATATATATATATATATATATATATATATATATATATCTCACTGCTTACTATATGTGTGTGATGTGTGTGTACACACATATTATATACACACAAGGAAAATTAAAACAATTCCATTTAAATATGGATATTCCAAATGAAACTTTCATATCGGAAGATTTAACACTAACATCCACAAATGAGTGAAAACATAGCATTTCTCTTTCTGGATCTGGGTTATCTCACTCAGAATGACTGTTTCCAGCTCCATCTATTTATCTGTGAATTCATAATTTTATCTTAATATCTAAGTAATACTCAATGTACAAATATACCATGTTTTCATTATCCATTCAGCAGTTGATTAGCATCTAGATTGTTTACATTTCCTGACTGCTGTGAATAGGGCCGCAATGAACACTGATTAGTCTTTCTCTAAAGTAGGATACAAAGTTCTTAACACAAATATATCACTCCTAAATATATGACCAAGAGTGGTATAGCTGGATTTCTGTGGTAGAACTATTGGTTCTAGACAACACAGACTAACAACAACAATAGCAACAACAACAACAACAACATCAAAACAACTCAGAATCAGGAATCAGTTACTTCTTAAGGAGCTGTTGGCTAGAGAGTATCTCAGCCCCTAAATAGGCTATTACCATTGTTCATGGTTACCTTCCAGAACTTGACAGTAAGATCCTACTGCTAAAGACACCAACCACATTTTTGAATCATATAACATGAAGAAATCAATCTGGTATTGATCTGGAAGTTTTAATAGCTTTCATAGTGCTAGAAGATGCCAGACATGGTACCAAATGAAAAAAATAACCATCAGTTTTACTCAGATGTGAATTTGGCAAGTTATAATAATGATTGCTTTAGCATGACCTGCCTATGGGTGAGTGTAATAATGGCATAAATGTCATAGGGGTAACCATCTTCTTTATGATTAGATTTAAGGTCTATTTCACAAAATAAAACCAACACCTGACACCATTACTAGAACTAAGAATATGTGGCTTGATAAATCATAAACTCTCTGAGCTTAGTATTAAACTGAGTTGTAAAAGACTTACTGCTACACAACAGATACAGCAGTGCAGTTACATATATGAATACACAGTAGTTATGACAAGGAAGTATAAGACTTGTGTAAGCTCAAGCCAGACAAAAATCTCAGCATGGAGAGGAGAGATAGGGCAAATTCTCACCATTAGCTACGGAGCTATTAGCACTTGACAGTCGCTGGGAGAGAAAAAGCCACTTTTCTTTATGGGCATGGCCCCTGGAATATCAACCACACTGCAGTGGAAGACCATGCATCCAGCAGTATAGCACAAACTGGACTTGACAGATTAAAAATACCCAAAAATGAGGACATAAAGTAGAATGGATTTAGAAGGGGTAATGGGTATGGGATGAGTCTGTGGGGGGTAAATATGATTATAATACATGAAATTCTCAAAGAACTAATAAAAACACAGGATAAAAACAAATGGACTGTGAAAACCTTTTAAACTGTTTACAAGAAAAGGAGTGTGTTAACTTTAAGAGATGTGACATAAGATTTATAATTATTTCTCCACAGAAACAAACAAAATCCAAAAGTCAGTGATACAGCAGTCTGAAGGAGCTGAAAGCAAAGAGTGACCTGCCTAGAAAAATGCCCATTATAGGTATAGGAAAATCAAACTGAGTGGCTTTCGTTAAAATACTCCTGAATAAATAACTACATTTGTACCATTCAACCAATTAAAAAGATTAAAACATTGTAGGCAGTAAGTAAAAGTGCTTGAACATTCTTTCACATGAAGCCTAAGGCAACTCTAGAAGTTCTATAACTATAAAAAATTCCAAAGATGATCAACTTATAAGGAGAAAATCTTCACTTGGACTCAAATTATTAGAGGTTCCGGTTGATAATCGGTTGACCTCATTGTTTGAGGGCTGTGAGAGGGCCAAAGCTGTGCAAGTGCACAGTAGAACAGAGCTGATTATCCATCAGGTGACTCTCCGGATGCTTGTAACTCCATCTTCTGGAGATCCAGTAGCCTTACCTGGCTTCTGAAAGCCCCTGTACACACACACACAAACACACACACACACACACACATACATACACACATACACACACATACACACACACATACACACACACACACAAGGAGGGCGTAGAGGGAGGGAGGTTAATAATAAATAAATCTTAAAAATACAGTAAAATGCATAGAGCATCATAAAATACTAAAATTTAAATGAAAAACCTTACTTCAAAGGATGTAGTTACTGAAACACTCATATCCAGTGTCTTATGATTTTATTGCTGTAAAGAAACACCATGACCATGGCAGGTCTTATAAAGTTAAATATTTTATTAAGACTGGCTTGTAGTTCAGAGGTTTAGTCTACTGTCATCATGGCAGGAAGCATGGTGGCATATAGGCAGACAAGATGCTTGCAGAAGGAGTTAAGAGTTCTACATTTGAATCTGTAGACAACAGGAAGTGACTAAGACATACTTTCTCTAATAGTGCCACACCCACTCCAATAAGGCCATACTCTCTAACAGTGCCACTCTCTGTGAGTATATAGGTGCCATTTTTATTTAAGCCACCATATGGAGTATGTTTCAAAGCAAACTGATATATAAGATTGAAAAAGTGGTGATCAATATACACTCCCCTAAGACTCAGAACCTTCATTGCTAGGTTTATACTTTGAAGCACTGTGCTCACAGAGCCACCAAACACATGCAGGATAATATCCACAATCACTTCATTTACAATAGTACCAAAATGTTCTATATTGTGGCAGAATAATTACAGCTGACAATAATTAATTAAATACTTGGAAAGAGCTATTAACATTTTGAGTCTTCCTAACACAAAGATACGATAAATATCTGAGGTGAGAGATGTGTCGATTGATCTGATCTGATCATTACACATATTGAAATGTCACACTTCATTCCATAAGCATGGAAAAGTACCATGTGCCAATTAAAAGTAAAAGTGTATTCTCAAAATGATTGGAGGCAAAATTACACACACACAGACACTCACACACACACACACACACACACACACACACACACACTGTATATATTATACAGTTGCTTTAAACGGAATTAGATTAAATGTTTCAATGCAGAGAAAAATGGGACTATATGGTTCTTATTAATAGACTAGCTCTCAACAGAGGAAGGTCAAAACTAAAGAGCTAAGACACAAACACAAACCATGTAAAGATTAACCTAACAATGGTGACTCTATTAATGGTAACAAAGAAAAATTGAAAACAAAGATCTTTAACAGAAATTCAAGATAATACTTTATAGTGATCTAACATTGCTTTTGTGACTAATTAAATAAATGGGAAAATGTCAGTAAGACTACTATCTGAATAATAAATCTAACAAACTTAACTTGTACATAGAAAATATAGCACCTACTAAGAGTGCATATTCTTCTCAAAGGTTGTGAAATATTTAGCATAATTAACCATATAATGAACCAGAAAGAAAGTCTCAATAAATGACAAATAATTAAAATAATTTGGAACAAGATTATATCATCAGAATAGAAATATAGAAGAAATAAGTGTCAAAAATGTAATCAGAAAGTCTCTCCAAGTTTGTGTTCTAAATAATGCCTTTCTAAATAAAGAAAAGATGTGTGAAAAATTGTTTTCAAGAAATATGGTAATTTTCTTGAAATGGTAATGAAAACAATCAGAGCAGATATTAAGAGAGGTAGGTGAAGCTGTTGGGAGGGAAGTTATTGTCTTAAATGTGTGACAGAAAAGAGGAAAGTGGCAACTGTTACAGTGTCCCACTCAAAAAAAATCGGAGAAAGAAAAAATTAAAATAAGATCAGAAATTAATACACTAGAAATTAAACAAGTAAGAGAGAAATGAGAACACATTTCTTTGTGGAATGTAGTAACATTTGAGGCTGAGAAAAGCATGGCGATTTTCGGAGGTGAGCTGTTATAGCAGGTTATGTGTGCATCCCCTCTAGCTTGGAGACTGAAGGAGGAGTGATAAGCTTGAAGCCCAGGACACATGGTAAGTTCTAAGTCACCCTGGGATAGATGGCAAGACTTTATCACGAAGCAAAATGGAGAAGATATTGCTATCTAGAAATAAAGTAAGATGTTAGAAACATAACGTATTGCTATGAAAGTGTTTGTAGTGTTTGAAGATAGAACAGAGCTGGCAAATAACAATAAGAGGACAACTCAAAATTAGTCAAAGGAAAATGATTAAAACTTGAATCATTTTTATATGTATTAAAGAAAGTAAATCTGTGTGTAGATGAGATGGCTCAGGGGCGGGCCTCTTGCTGTTAAGCCTGATGATTTGAGCTACATCTCTGCAACCCTCATGATGGAAGGAGAGGACAGACTGCAAATGTTCCCAAACCTCCCCGTGTGCTCCATGGTGCATGTGTACTGATACAGTCACACACATACACAAAATAAATGAATACGTGAGAAAAAAGAATCTTTAATAAGTATCTCCAGAGAGGTAGCATGTGACATTCTTTGAATATTTATATATTAACACAAATTTGAATTAAAAAAAAAAACAAAGAATAGGGGAAAAAAAGGAAACCCTTCCAAGATGTAGTATAAGCCCAACATCCTTTTGTCATAAAACATGAGAAGCTCATTCCAAAAGATCACAAGCAATTTCCCTATGAAAACACACACAGAAATACTGAACAACTCTTTTGCAAACTTCTGTCAAAAGAATAGTGTGCCGCCATTGAGCGAGGTTTGTTTTGCGAATGAGAGGTTGGCATAGAGCCTTCAGACAGCAATCCACGTGACTCACCAGCATGACAAAGCTGCACCCAAATCGTTCATCACTCAGAATGACCAAAGAAACAAAGTTGTTTTTAACGAAAGTCCAGTGATCTTTCCTGAGGAAGCATACATAATTAATCTAAAATTTCTTTGGGAATAAAACTTTAGTTTGGAATAGCAAAAATAGTCATGAAGAAAAAAAAACCTATGGACCTACCTAAGTAGGAAGTAGAGATGATTTAGGAAGATATTTTGTTGTAAAAACATGAGCAAAATGAATGACTAAAGAATCTGGGAAAATACCACACAGATACAGAACTACACTGTACAACCTCAAAAGTATGACACAAGAACCACATCTATAGAGAGTCATGATCTCTTCAGTGACTGCACTGGCTTATATATTTATATGGAAAATAAATTCCCCATGTGAATAGATACATTTTAGATAGACCATAGGCTAATATGAAAGATATAGCAATAAAAGTTTTAGGACTTATAGGGTATTTTCATAAATTTGAAATAGGTATTTTTAAAACCTGAAAATCGACAGCATTAATTATGACAGAAAAAAATATCACCAAATTGGGTTCATTCAAAGTTTTAAGTCCAGAAAATTAAATAACATGTTCCAGAGTGAAAGACTATAATAAATATTTGAAGCTGTAGAATATATGATAAATGACTCACATAAGAAATATATAAAGAACTTTTACTTCAAAAATGACTAAAATAACCAATAAAATCTAGCATTAACAAACTTCCAAAAAAATACAATGAAAAGTTAGGGGGGAGGAAATACATAGAATATATATATGAAAACTGCAAAGAATAAATACAGGCATTATATCATAAAAATTAATCAGTCAATTAATTAATCAAAACGTCAGTTCCAGTTATATTTCTGAGGTGTTTTATATTCCTTTCTATTACTAAGACAAACAACATGATCAGAAGCAATTTGGTGGGAAATAGGTTTATTTTGTTGCACAGGTTATAGTCCGCCATTGAGAGAAGTCAGAGAAGGAACTCAAGGCAGGAGCTTGAAGCAGAAATTATAGAAGAATTCTTACTAGCTTGTTTCCGTGTGTGCATTTACCTACCTTTCTTAGCTCATCACTCCAACATCAATTCACACTCATGGAAATACCCTGCAGATGTGCCCACAGGCCAGTGTGATGAAGGAATCTCTCAATTGAGAATCCCTCAGATAGTTCTAGGATGCGTCCAGCAGACCTCTGAACATAACTAACAGCAAAGGATAGCATCAAAGGCCAAAACAAAGGCACCAAAAGATTGTAGATCCAAAATATTTTCAATGAAAGACTAGCAAGCTGCACATTAAGAGTACTACCCGACTTGACCAATTAGAACTTATTCCTAGGATTCAAGAGTTGATTTAATACACACGAATCATTGTGATATATGGCATTATCAATAAGAAAGAAAGAACTCATAGGCACTTAACAGAGACAAAAAGCATTTGAGAAAATCCATATCCTATAACAAAAACCATATTAAATAAATTTACTTCAGCTCAAGCCCACTGCTATATAGTTTACCAAGAAAAACTGGAAAGCTTCCATGTAGAAGCTGCTACAAGGTGTCCATCATCACCACTACAAGCCAACACTGTGACTGTCAGCTTGATTGGATTAGATTGGAAAGCACCTGGGAGATTAGTATGGCATAATTCCAGATGTGTCTGTTATGACATTTTCAGGGGAAAAAAAATGAAATCAAGAGAGTTCTGCCTTCACAAACAGCACAACTTATTGATGATTTGAAATTTAAATAGAATATAGATAGGTGGTTCAATTACAGAAGGTAGGGTCTAGTTAGAGAATGTATGTCATTAGGGTGATCTGTCTTTGTGACATTTGTCTTGTCCTCTTTTTGGTTACTGGTCCATAACTTTAATGTTTTTAATCTTCCATTTAATGATAGTTTTCAAATGCTTTGATCTCCCTTTAGCCCACTACCCACCAGAGGTAGTAGAAAAGAAAGGATACTGGGGAAATGGACCTGTTTAGAAAGCAACTTTGGAGCAACTCCCATCTGTGTTGTCTGGAAATCGGCAGTTCAGTTCCCAGGTTAGTGGTGGTAGTTCCATTCTCTCAACAACACTTTATGGATATATCAACAGTCCAGTTTGGTAGTGCTGAGATAGCAAATATGAATCAGCAGGGGTGGCACTCCCTAACACAGACAGCCAGGCCTCAACCTTGGCATGAGTCAACAGGAAAGACCCAGAGGAACCCAGAACGATACCAGGAGAAGTTCTCAACTATGGTTTATTCAGGGAAGTGAAGATCAGCTAAGACTTGAGACCCACAGGAGTAGCTGGCTCTATAGCTCAGTCTCCATCACTGCCCATTGTGTTCTATTTACACCCTTCAAACATCATGTGCCCTCCATGGGTCTCACCTCAGCATGTGCGTCTGTCTCGGCTGACATCATTCTGCATATCAGCCCAAGTTTGTGGAAATAGCAAGAAACTGCAGCACACTACCAGAAGTATTTTGGTGCATTTCTTTCTATGGAATCCTGACAAATGTAGCTCAACTACATTATGTAAGATGGACCAATACATGCCTGTTGTTAGCAAAGAATCTTTCATGTGTTTGCTTTAGCCGAACATCCTCTCTCCTATGTCTGCTTCAGCTAAATGTTCCTTTATGAGTCTACCTTAGTCTTTCACCTGTGTCTACTTCAGCTAAATGTTCCTTCACATGTTTGCCCCAGCAAAACATCATCCAACCAACTTTCCAAAGAACTCTCAAGTTTCCACTTCACTGGTCCATCTACTCTGCTTCCTATTTGCAGTGGTACAAATTGTTCCATCATTCCCTCCCAGTCACAATGTATAGAAACCACTAAAATCATAAGACAAGCAAATCTTTCTCTTAGATATTTTGTCGCCCATTAAATGTAACCAATACAAAAATCAGCACCAGAAGAGCTGGACCATGAATGTATCTCCCTGAAGACACAGATCAAAAGCTTCTGGAATTTGGAGAAACAGGCTAGAGATAGCCTAGATGCCAGAAGGAGGCTGGGTAATCCTGGTGGGAGCTCGGAGGACTGAAGCTGCATTATAGACCACAGTAAGTTGGAGGTCCCAAGGATGTTGAGTATCTGTTGAAGAAAATAGCAAAGCCAGCCCAAAAGAGAGGCTAAGCAAGTCAAGCTGGCTACAGTTAACAAGGCCATCAAAGTAGAGTTGTAAAAGGACCTAAGAGCTAATGCCACCATATGTAGCTATGAGACATGGAGCTAGAGAAGTCAATATTTGCCCTCGTGGATTTTTATCTTGTTCTGGTCCATTAAGTCTTTGATATTCCCCCTCTTTTCCAGAATGTTTACTTAAGGCATTGCATTGTGGATGTATGTCATCTGCTTTCTGATCTTTATGAAGGCTTGCATCTTAGAGTTCCCTAAAGTCTCAGAGAAGATTTTGAACTAGAGCCTTAAACAACGTCATGAGGGTTAACACTATGTGGACTCATAACACAAAGGAAATGCACTTTGCGTTGTAAGATGGACTACTGACCAGGGCCAATGGTGGAATTTTATGGTTTAAAGAGATGTGTTTGGGGGTCAAACTAACAGGAATGGATTTGAATGGTTAATTTTAATTAATAATTACAGAATTACTTGAAACTTACATTGTATCTAGTTTGGTCTCAGTGGTGCTAAAACTGACTAGCACAAGCATCGTTTTGAGCATCTAGACCAGAAAAATTCAATAAAAAAACAGTAAAGTCTTCTAAATTAAAATATAAAATTATGTGATTGAAGATCACATGATAATATATTTAGAAAACTCTAAAGATACTATTTTTTTAATCTGTTAGAAAAAATAAATGAATTCAGGGAATTTGTAGACTGCAAAAACAACAAACAAGACCAATTTAATTTCTGTATGTGAATAACCAACCTGAAAGGAAACCAAATAGTAATCTCAATCAAAATAGCAACAAATTTTAAAATAAAGGAAATTATTTAGTTATAATTTCCATTGCTAGGAAGAGACACCAAGGTCAAGTCATCTTTCACAAAGGGCAATATTTCATTGTGGTTGGCTTACAGGTTCAGAGATTCAATTCACTATCATCATGGCAGGAAACATGGCACCATTCAGGTAGGCATGGCACTGGAGGAGCTCAGAGTTCAATATCTTGTTCCAAAAGCAAACAGAAGACTCTGGCATCCTCAGACATCTAGAAGCATGTTCTCAAAGCCCACTCCTAAAGTGACATACTTTCTCCAAAAAGGTTACAGTTTCTAATAGTTCCATTTCCTGGGCCATGCATATTCAAACCACCACAGCAAATAAAATGAATAAAAATAAATTTAACCAAAAGGTGAAAAACACACTGACCCCCTCAGGCACCAAGCATGCACATGGTATGCATACATACAGTCAGGCCAAACACCATACATATTGTGTTAGTTTGAATCTGATTGGCCCAAGGAGTGGCACTATTTGAAGATGTGTCCTTGTGGGAGTAGTTGTGGCCTTATTGAAGGAAATGTGTCACTGTGGAGATCGGCTTTGAGGCTCCTATTTTCAGGCTCTGCCCAATGGAGAAAGAGATTCTCCTTCTAGCTGCCTGCAGTCTCCTCCTGGCTGCCTTTGGATAAAGAGCTGTCAGTTCTTTTAGTACCATGGCTGCCTGGACTTGATGCTACCATGATGATAGTAGACTGAACTTTGCAACCTGAACTTTGTAAGCCAGTCCCAATTAAACATTTTCCTGGTGTCTCTTCACAGACATATAAAATAATAAAATAAATCTAAAACAAAAATTAAAAACTAAAGTTGTGTGATGGTGGTGCGTACCTTTAATGTCAGCACTTAGGAGGCAGGGGCATGTGGAGGTCTGAATCGGATGACAGTCTGATCTATGGAGCAAGTTCCAGGACAGCCAGGATTACAGAGAGAAACCCTGTCGAAGAAGAAGGAGGAGGAGGAGGAGGAGGAGGAGGAGGAGGAGGAGGAGTAGAAGGAGAAAAGGAGAAGGAGAAGGGGAAAGAAGGGAAATTAAAGATGACACAGACAAAATGGAAAGGTATGCCATGTTTGTAGATTGAATTAATTTTGCTAAACTATTTGTGCTATTCAAATAATGACAGATTCAAGGAAATCCCTATCAACCTTCCATTGACACTCATCACATCAATGTGGAAGAATGCATTCCTAAAATTTATATTGAATACAAAAGAATTGGTGTTTGAGTTTTCCACCACTAAGAAAAATACCTGAGAAGATCAATTCAGAGGCATAATGATTTGTTTTAATTAATAGTTTTGAAGATTTCAGCTCTTGGTCAACTGGTTCTACTGCTTTGATCTGAGTTGAGCCAAAATATGATGGCAACATAAGAGTGTGGGAGAGGGAATTGCTGACCGCCAGGAAGGGCGTAGAGAAGTGGAAGGAGGAGAAGAAGTGAGGGGAGAACAGGGACCACCTCTTTTCTTCCAAGGCAAGACCGACAGCAATGACCTACTTCTTCCAACTAGTCCTTACCTCTCAATATCACATTTATCTATGAATTCATCAACTGATTAGTCCATTGCTGAACTTGGTACCCTTATGATCCAGTCATGTCTCAAGATTCCCATCTGTGGGCCAAGTCTGCAACACATGAGCCTTTGGCAATTTTTCCAGTCAAAACCATAACACACCCTAAGAAGCTAAAACCATATTATGCAAGAACATAGCTGGAGGCATCACACTTCCTAATTTCCGAATTGTATTACAAAACTTTCGTAAAAAAAGCATCACGCTGGCATAAAAACAGAAAGATAAACAAATGAAACAGAAAAGAAGTTCAGAATTAGAATAGAGGACACAGGGCTTATATTGTTCATTGATCTTTATCAAGACTACCAAGAACATGATGAACAAATAAAATAGAACATACACTCAGAATTAGAATAGAGGGCATATGGCTTACATGGTCAATTAACCTTTGACAAGAATACCAAGAATATGATGAACAAATGGAATAGAATATACACTCAGAATTAGAATAGAGGATACATGGCTTGCATGGTCCATTGATCTTTGACAAGATTACCAAGAACACACAATGGGCAAGAGTTTCTTTGAGAACTGGTGATAGCAAAGCTGGATGTGCAGAAGGAAATTGGACTGTTCTCTCACATCATTCCCAATAATCCACTCAAATGGAACAAAGATTTCAAAGTAAGTCTTGACACTATAGAGTTACTAGAAACAAATACCAGTATGAAAGATGAGATAGATTCTTAACATAAATCTTAGCTGTGTTTTTAAATATATAACACTATGCTGATTAATTTTTATTCTCAATTTGACAAAACCTAGAGTCACCTGAGAAGAAGATATTTTAGTTGAAGTATCCAGATCGTATTGGCATGTGCTCATGTCTGTAAGATGCTGTCTTGATTGGTGAGTTGGGAGGGCTTAGTCCACTGTGGGCAACTCCATCTCTTAGCAAGTAGGCCTGGCTAGCTGAGCATGATCCATTGAACAAGCTGTAAGCAGCATTCTTCCATGTTTTCTGCTTCAGTTCTCAGCGATGGATTACGATCTGTAAGTGTAAATCAGATAAACCCTTTTCTTGTTAAGTTGCTTTAGTCTGAGTATTTTATCACATCTATAGAGAAGCAAACTAGGACAAATGCCATAAATAAGAACAGCACACTAGACAAAATGGAATTGCAATAAAAACTCTGGTGGCCATGAAAGCCATCCACGGAATAAAAATGGTGATGTACAGAAAGGGATAAAATATTTGTAAATGTACATGTAAAAATAGTAATATCCAAAATATCCAAATAGCTTAATACCAACCAAACCAATAAAAATAAATAGGCTGATTAACAATGAGTCAAAGACCTGAACAGATATTTCTTTATAGGAGACAAATAATAGCAAAACATATGCACAAATGTGCTTTGTATCACTAACCAGAGTAATATAAATCAAAATACAGATATATATGTAACCTATTAAAATGATTATATTTTAAACTATGTGTGTGTGCATGCATGTGTGTATGTGTGTGTGTGTGCAAGCATGCGTATGCTTGTGTGTGTGTGTTGGTGAGGTAGTAAAGAAACAGCAAATTGGTAAGATCATTATGGAAAACAATATGGAGACTCCTCAAAAACTTAAAAACCGAACTACTCTATGACCCAGAAATCTTAGATGTATCTATAAGGAAATGAAGTCACCCCATCACAGAGATAACTATACTCTCATAGTCACAATAGTGAAGATATAGAAACAGCTAACATGTTTGTAGATAGAAAAATAAATAAAGAAGGTGTACAAACACATAGACATGAAGATACACAATTGACAATTATTTAGAAGGAAATCTTGTCTTTTGGTAGATGAACCTAGAAGATATGATAAGTAAAATAAGCCAGACACAAGAAGGAAACTAATGCATGATCTATACACATTATTGGATCACAACAAACTGACGAAAACAGAGCAGAATAGAGAAAAAGGGGAAATGTTGCTCAAAGAGTATAAATATTAAATCATACTGGATGAGGAAGTCCTGCAGGAAGTACAGCATGGTGATGATAGTTAATAATAATATTCCATATACAAGAAAGTAGCTAGGAGAATTGATTTTGAACATTCTCAACACACACAATCCCTCTTTCGAGGTGATGAATATATTACTTACCTTCATTGTAATAATTGTTTTACAATGTTCATATACATCATAATGCTGTGTTGTGTATCTTCAATTCTTTTAATTTTTATTTATCAAGGGGAGCTCAATAAAGTTGAAATAGCAAACAAATAAAAGACAATCAGAAACTCTCCATCATTCAAATGGTGGTCAAATGGGAAAAGCTCACTATCATACATGGAAAGTCTAACTCAAACAGCAATTAAAACCCACCAGTATGGTGAAGTTACATTAAGACAGAAACAAGAGCCAGAGAGGATGTGGAGCAACACAGAGTGTGGAAGAGGACAGAGTGACACAACCACCCTGGGAGCTCTGTGACAAGAAAGCTTCTGACTCAGACCAGCAGACTCATGACCTGGGTCCCTCTTTGGCTGATTCCCAACACAAGCAGGAAGACCAGATGCATTTCTGCCAGCCTGAGGTGGAGGCAGGAGCACAAAAGACAGAGACAAGAACACTCACAGTCACTTTGTTCTGATATAAAAACCTCAAACAAATTCCATACTCAGCAATAATAGAACCAAGTAATGGCATGGAGTGTCCTCTCCTGATAGGACAGTAGGAAGATGAAGGGCAATAACTCTATCAACTAACTACCTGGATCAAGTACTCCCACAAAGTATAAGGTCATAGGAGGTTTGAGTCTCTAGACAAAGCTCACAATATGTCCAAACTGATAGTGATTTGACTTTGTATGACAAGGCAGGAGAAAGACTTCATGGCATCTGTGGTTTGATATTTGGTGACTTGGGGTGGTGGCACATGGGTGTATTAATTTTCTAAAAGTATTCTTGTGGGAGATTACTCGGTGGGTAAAGTTCTTGCTGCACCAGCATGATCCCCAACACCCTTGTAAAAACATGGGCACTGGAACACAAACATGCCATCCCAGAACAGGGAACTAGAAACAGGAGCACACCTGGAGCTCTCTGGCCAGCCAGCATCTCAGAATTGGTGAATTCTGGGTTCAGTAAAAGACCCTGTTTGATTGACCCTGTACAATCTTGTAGGGATTGATTCAAGAAAATATCTAATGTCTACCTCTAGTCCTGAGCATTTGTGTACATGTGTGTGCGCACACACACACACACACACACACACACACACACACACACACATATGAGAAAAATCAAAGAAAAATAACAATAAAATTATTTCTTGCATAGTTGTGTGTGCTACTCTTTGATAGTAGTACGTGTTCACTGGATTTGTAACTGACATGTAGTGTAACTGGTGACTTTTATCACCTTCACATTGCGCTTTCATGTTTTTCAAATCTAGAATGTTTAAGTATTTGAGAGTTGTCCCCATTTTCCAGTCACTTTGATGAAATGCCATCTTTATCTGCTTTCTCCTCCTTACACTTTTGGCCACCAAACCACCTTGTTTCCACTTATTTAGTTCTCTTGGCCCTAGTTTTAAAAATTATTTGCCAAATATCAGTTAGTTTCATGAGTCCCACAAGAATCTTTTAACTTTGGAGCAGTTGCTCTTGGTGGCCCTTTAAATTCATTTTTTTTTTTAAAAAAAAAAAAGGCACAACTCAAACAACTAAGATTCCCATAAGCGGTACACTCCCATACAAAAAGTTATGGATTCCATGATTCCATTGTTATAAAACATTCAGAACAGTAGAACTCTAGAGGCAGAACACAGAGTACTTATTGCCAAGGGATTAGAGGAAGGGAAACAAAGCAATTGTGCTGTAGATATGGCATTCTTACGGGCTGAAATGTTACCAAACTCATTAAAATAGTCATGTCAAGTCCCAGAACATAAAACTTGGAAACACAATCCTTAAAGAGTCTCCAAAACCATGAGAAAATAAATGTCTGCTATTTCATTGATCTGGTCTCTGGCCTTTTGTCACAGTCACACCTCAAATTAAAAGATACTCCCAGTTCAGCATGATCAATGTTCAGGAGAAAGTATGGATACAGGTTTGAATAGAGCAAAGGTCATAGGAAGGAACAGGCAGAAGACACCCAGATACACACATGGACCTGGAAGACATCTTCCTCTTATATTTCTCTGAAGAAGCCAACTTTGCTGATACCTTGTATTTCCAGTCTCCAAAACCATGAGAAAATAAATGTCTGCTATTTCATTGATCTGGTCTCTGGCCTTTTGTCACAGTCACACCTCAACAGACTGATCTTGAGGATTACTTTGGTATATGGTACAAATGACTCAGAATGAGTCATGTTGCTGGATACACAGGACTGTGACTGTATCAAACTCCATATTTTTAAATGGTTCATTTTGTGTCATGTGCATTTTGTCTCAATGTATTTTTAAAAAAAATCAAAATCAGACATTTCAGGCCTCCGGATAATTGTCTAGACAACTCTACCTTGCACGTGGATGTGATCACCACAGAAGATAAAGATACTCTATATCCTCTCCATTAAAAAAATTAGAAATAATTATTAAACTAATTGACTATTAAATGTTAAATTACATAAACTCAAAGTCAAATTACATTAAAGACTGGTTGGTGTGTCTGAAGTTGTTCTGGGCTAAAATGTAATCTAACCCAAGAAAACATATTTGTGAGCTCCTAAACCCTAGGGCCTGAGAATGTAACTCTCACTGGTCCCCTTTCCTGGTTTTCCATCCTCCTTCACTAACATTATTGATGTTCCTGAGGTTGCTTGTCTCTGTGTCTGTAGCAAGAACAATTTACCATGGTAAGTGAGGCCACATCTCTCCACTTTGCTTCAGTGACTTTGTGTTGCTGCCTTGACATTTTCTGTGACGAATGATGTTTACATAAGATTTGTAATTATTTGAGTGTTTTATACAGCTACACGATATTTATTGATCAGATCCATCTGCCAATAGTTTCCTCCAACACCCCCTAGTGTCCTTGCCTCTTCTCACTCCCACCTTCAGGTCTGCATGGTGTGTGTGTGTGTGTGTGAATCACTGTAGGAGAGGGCAGCAGGCTGGGAGAATAAATTGGACCAAAGTATTAAGTATATTAACTTAAAAATTAAACTTGAAAAAGAGGAAATTATCAATATCAACAAATCAAGGATTTTTCTTTCTCTCTTCCTTTTAATCTCTCTTTCTCCCTTCCTTCCTTCCTTCCTTCCTTCCTTCCTTCCTTCCTTCCTTCCTTCCTTCCTTCCTTTTTTTCGAGTTCTGGTTGTTTAGCCTGTATCATCAGACACCACGGCTAACAGATCCAAATGATCATAAAGGTGCCTTTCTCTCCAATAAACAAGAACTTGAGCAGTCTGCTACTGGGAAAGTCCCTGCCAAGATTCTTTACTGTATCCTGGTTTCCTTCTTGTTTGCCATATCACTGTTGCCCTTGAGAGCTGTCTAATGTCAACCAGGGAGAGCCAGGACTTGGGTCACAGTATGGCTTACTCTGGTGAGTGGATTCCTGTGAGAGTCTGACTTTATGGGAGAGTCAGTTGGAGAAGGCTGTTTGCAGCTCCAGTGAGACCATCTCTGGATCAGGGCCTTTGCTCTCCTAACTGCCATGCTGGCAACATTGTCTTGGCTGCCACAGGCTGGCCAGGCTTTCGGCTTGTTGTGTGTCAGGGCAGGAGCAGTAGGCTCTGAGCCACTGTAAATGTTTGCTGGAGATGGGGCAACCTGGCCTGGTCACAGCTGCAGCTCTGATTGCTGCCAGAGCCTCTTCCTGGCTCCGAGCTGGCGGGTTCATTGGTAGAATGGGAAAAGCAAAGCCTGGTAGAGCCTCCCAGTGTGAGGCTGGCTCTGTTAGCCAAGCTGAGAGTATTTGTGCTCCTTACCTGGGAAACAGATTATACACATCAAAGGCCAGAATTAATCAAAGCCACTGTCATGATCCTCTGCCTGGAGCCACTTCCATTACTGAAATAGAAGAAACGAGCCCCCAACCAGAGCTACAAAAATGTCTACTCTTCCATGAGCAGGACATGGCAAATCAAAACCATGGCAGTTCTTTATCACACATGGTACTGCCAAATAATGATGCCAGCCACACACGTTCCAACACATCCCCTTCATTTTCTTTCCCACCTTCAGAGTTAACATTGTAATTCCTGCCTAACAGTGGAAGAGCCCTCTCCATCCTCAATCAACCCTTCATCTGGAATAGCTCAGCCCTCTACCATACTCTCTACCTTGTCCCACCTTCCCTGTTCTGATACACGCTCTGCACTACCATGGGGATGCTCTGTCCAGGTATAGATCTGAATACAGACATAGAAACAGAGGTAGCAGTGGATTCAGGTATAGCTTTAAACCTGGATAAAGACTGGCACAGACACTGATTCATGTATAGATGGACATTTAGTTAGTGCACATGCTTACGTGTACAACGTGTATCGTGTTATGTGAGATTGGAGGGGGTGCATTTGCAGAGACCAGATGAAGGTACTAGGTGTCCTGCCTATCACTCTCCACTTTATACCTGTGAAACAGGGTTACTTGCTGAATCTGGATCTACGATAATGGCCAGTAAGCTTCAGGAATCTCTTGTCTCCACTCCACTCTCCACAGAGCTGAGGTTACAGATTCATGCAGCACCATATTTTTTAATGTGGATACTGGGAATCTAAATCAGGTCCTCATGTTTGTATGGCAAGAACTCTTACATACTGAACCATCATCCCCAGCCTTGGCATTTGGATTTTTACTAGGAGATTCAAGTGTGCAGAAAACATATCTTGTTCTTTCAATGTCTCTAGAACCTATTTGGAGTACCTGACTCAGAGCAAGATCTCAGAAGATATTGGTGGAATTAAATTAAGTGGACCTTTACTCCCCCAAAGCAAAATGTCAGTGCCTCCTGGCCAAGGACAGAGTTGATTCAGAGCGCTCAACATTCAGAGCTCTCCAACATCTGACTCCACCTGACCTTCCCGGGCCTAACTGCAGCCAGCCTGCATACTAAGCATACTTGACTCCTCCATACTCTCTAAATCCCTCTTGAACTTTCTTACCTCGAGGCCATCACACATACTACATCTGCAGAGCCCTCTCTCCCGACCCTCCCTTCGTAAAATATCACAGCCTATTTTAAATACCATTTCCTCCCTTGCGTGCCTCTTTTATCCCTTTTGAGAAATGTGATGTTTTTCTCCTCTGGACTCCACACAACTATGTGTTTCATTTCTATGATCTAACTTCTCTCTGCTTTAAATTGTAACCACTGAAGTAATGATTCCCCTCAGCCTGGAGTGGTCTTTATCTCTTGTTTCTTATGTTATGATCTGGTCTAACTTTGTCTCCTCAGGGAAGTCCTTTCAGCTCCTCCAGGCCAATTCTGTCACTACATTCTAGAGTCTCTGGAACAGCTAAACCTCCTCTGTATGAATTTCCATTCTTTTCTGTGTTCTTCTACAAAGGTGCCTGCACGTCCTTGTTTATTACTACATATGGATACTACCAAGAAAATGGAATACTCTAAGTGTCCCTCAGCAGATGAATGGATAATGTAACCGTGATACACAAATACAGTAGGGTTTTATTTTGTCATAATTAAAAATGAAACTTGCAGGAAAATGGACAAATCTGGAAATGATTGTGTCAAACAAACCCATCTGGACACAGAGAGACAAATGCTGTGTGTTTATTGTCCTGTGTGGGTCCTCTTCCTAATTCTTCTCTATGCGAATGATTGTGAGTGAGTATCCATGATGAAACTAGAAAGGGAACCATGCCTAAGGAGCAGGGATTTTAAGGAAGATGTACGGATGTGTGTGAGGGAAGGTATAGCACATGAGAGTAGAAAGGACATACATAGACTAAAAGGGTAGAATCTGGGGTGGGATAGAGAGATGAGGGAATGAACCAAATGAGGGAGACTAACCAGAACAAAGTATATATGATACTTCGTAATTAATTAATAAAATTAGCAATTTATTTACTAATTAATTAGCTTAGTCAATTAGTAAGTGATTAATAAAATTACTGCATTCTCATAGCAATTAATAATGATCTTTGTTATCATGTGGTAACTAAAAGAATTAATACCCTCAGTTTTCTAAACTTTCTATCTCTCCTCATTACTAATGCACCAGACACCTTCTTTGTCTTTGCCTTCATGGCTCCAGACACAGTGCCAGTGATCATTGCTAAATAACCAGGTAAAAGATGGCTGTTGCATATGTAGCTGAAAGGTAAGAAAGATGCTCCTCTCTCTCTCAGCACTCACTGGCTCCTTTCTTTAGCATGCCATTTGCCTTTCTTCCTGTCATCACTGTGTCCCAGTCTCAGGATCCTGTCTGTATCCACAGGAAGAAAAAAAGGAGACATCAACCAGCACTCAAAAACATAGAAAGACATAATGCATTGTTTGACACAGGAACACAAAACTCAGGTCGTCAGCCAAAACAAGCACAAATCAGGCAGTGAAAATGTCACATAACTAATTAATCTATAGGGAAAGTTCTAAAGTTGCTCTAAATATAACCTATTAGAACATTATACTGACCTATAATATCTTAATAAAAGGAATGAGGATAATTGAATGTGTTGTTATAGACCAGAGGTGGGTTCTTTAAAAAGAACATGTCAGCTGACTTGAAAGGAAGTGCATGTTTCACCCAGAAGGCATCCCAGTGTGGGAAGTGATAAGAACCTACCACTTGGATACCTGTCTGAAGAGGCACAAAAAGACTTCATATGCAGATGGCATTTCTGTCTTCTTGCCCCCTACCACTTAGGGTAACATGTTTTTGGGTTTTGTTTTGTTTATTTGTTTTTGTTTTGTTTTGTTTTGTTTTTTGACCCACTAGGGACAGAACATTTAAAGATCAAATAGTTAAGTCACAAATTCACATATTCAAGGATACAAAACAGAGTAAGCATATTGTGGTCACTCCTCCTGGGTATCTATTGAAGAAACCTCAAACTTTCAAACAACCTGGCCACCAGAGCAGTATCTAGATGTGTCGTTAATCCTCTTGTTTCTGTGTCTGTACCCTAAGCTACCCTCCTATCTTTCCTGCTAAACATTAGCTAAATCTTCTTAAAACTCTTTTAGTGATTAGTATCATTCTCCCCAACCGACAAGATGATATAGTCATGCAGCATTAAGTTAAGGTCAAAAGCCTTGGACCATTTCCACAACAGATATCTCTACCACCTATTTCTCTGAAAAATTGAGCCCCATAATAAAACTCAAGGGTTTCTACAGGAAGAAGGACACAGAAACACACACACACACACACCTCTGTTCCTCAGGATGTCTGCAGATCTCAGCTACAGTACTTTAATACAAACATTACTCGTTGATTCTTATCCCAGAAACCTGAGATATCAGCTTCCTGTGAGCAGAGCTTGTCTACTTTTCTATCCTATATTCAGTCATCCTCCATCTTCTCCGAAAGCTGCATTGCAAGCCTTGAAAGAAATCATCGGATAGGGACCTGGGGTTTCTTTTAGCATTTAAAGCCTCAGGCCATAATTTGATTACTTAAACCACATGAAAGCAGAAGATACCGAGTGCTTTACATATGTAAACGAAATAATTATTGCCAAAGGAAAGAATCGAGGCTGGTACCAAACTGATGAAAGAAATGCACGACCTATTATGGCTAAACTGTATAAACTGTGGTCCATACTGAGATGGTGGTCCAAGCCCAAAGGGTTTCACCCTCCCTAACTTAACTCAGCCCCTGGCCCACAGTCACCTTTAAATATTTATTTGCTAGATGGATGGGTTGAGTTGCAAATGAGAGTATTAACATGCAACAGACGAAAGACTGTGTGGACAAGCAAACGCAATCGTATTACTTCTTTCATTACTAATAACTTTTGAAGAATACTAATGATCGTGTTTTAAATCAAGCAAAATAATCCAAACAATGGCATCCTTGGCAAGCTGTCTACAAACAAAGTACAGCTTTCATGATCTCTTTGATTCTATTTTGACAGCACGGCTGCTATGTCAAAGACAGCTACAATCTTTTGTTTACAACACTACCTTAACTATATGATTTAAATGAGTTAGAGATGGCTTTTAAATTTTCCTACAGTTATTTAAATGCATGTTCAAATTTTCCTGAATTGTACAAAAGTAATTTGGAAGATTAATTTCTGAAAATACCTGGTGAAATTTGCATACAGGAAGCATAATTATTATTGATATTTACATAGTTCTTCCTGCCATGTGCATCCACTATTGCCAAATGGTCCACAATCCATGAAATGACTGAAGAAGTTCCTGTCAGGACAATATGGATTTTTATTCAGCCTCACAGAAAAAATAAAAATAAAAACAAAAACAAACAAATTTCACTGTTCGGCAGCAGAAAGATTTCCCTCTGTTTAATTTATTTTCTTGGAACCAAATCAGAAAAGATAAATCCATAACCAAAGAATGTGGCAGCCTTAAAATAAAGGTTAGTATGACTGCAAAGAAACTGAGATTCATGGGGCTGGAGAGAGAGCTCAACAGTTAAGAGCACTTGTTGCTCTGGCAGAATAGTGGGGTTTGATTCCCAGCACCCACATGCTGGTTCACAACTGTCTGCAACTCCAGTCCCAGAGGGTCTGATGCCCTCTTCACATCTCCAAGGAGACCATGTATGTGTGTGATGTCTGTTAGGGCATGCAGGCAGGACATTCATACACTTAAAATAATAAAAAATAAATACAACTTTTTAAAGAAATAGATTCATGAGAAATCGAGAACATCACTGACAAGGGTTGAGAGGCGAGAACTGAGAATGTTGACGGCAGTAAGAAGATGTAAGTCAATGCTATGAAGAGGTAGTACACAGTGGAGTGAGTCGGAGAGTCCTGCCACTCAGGGGTAAGCAGATGTTCTGAACATGGGCTTCAAAACGCTTAGCGAATGTCTAAGAAGGCTAAGTGCTTATATGAAGTGTTAGAAGGAGTGAGGAAGACATAAATGTTTCTGGGCCACAGATGGTGGCACACACTTCTAATCCCAGCATTTGGGAGGCATTGGAAGGCAAACTCTGAGGATTTGAGTCCAGTCATGTCTACAGTTAAGAGTTTTAGGCCAACCATGGCCACAAAGTAAAACTCTGACTCAAAAACCAAACAAAAACCCGCCAAACAAACAAAAAGTTATTTCTCTAGTTCACCTCAATGACAAAACCAACTAGAAAAAGAAGTTTAGTGAAATGGAAACTTAAGGGTTCTTTGAAAAGTTAATTAGATGATGTTTTGCTGGGGCAAACACGTGAAGGAATGTTTTGTTAAAGTGGACACAGGTGTGAAAGGCTAAGGCCGACTCGTGAAGGAACATTTCTCTGAAGCAAACACAGGAGAGAGGATGTTCTGCTAAAGCAAGCATGTGAAAGGACACGTGATGAAGGATTCTTTGCTAAGAAACACATGTATATTGCATAGTTGAGCTGCATTTGTCAGAACACCACAGAGAGAAACAAACCAAAAAACTTCTGGTGGTGTGCTGCCGTTTGTTGCTGCTTCCAAGGGCTGGAGCTGATTGGATGCATGTGCTAAGGCAAGACCTGTGCTAAGGCAAGGTCTCTTCTTACATTGTTATTGACAATGAGATACATTTATAACAAGGAGATACACTTATGGTGCTAAAAGCAAGTGTGCTATTCCAGAGCACCATGGTTTTTATGCATGATGCCCAATGTATCAACATGCTTTTAATTTTCTATTGAAAATACTTACTTTTTCTTCCAGGCTGTCTTTATCCCCTGAAAAACCTCACTTTAGTCCCAAGCAAAGGTGGCGTCTTCTTTCTCTGTGCTAATAATATGCAGATTTATAAAAATATGTCCCATGTGTCTGTTTTGTGTCACAAAATATGAGCTTCTTGGAAGTAAGGTCTTAATCTGCCATCCTCATTGTCAATAACAATGTAAGAGGATGTCCGAGGTCTTCAGTGCTCAGTGTACAACACAGACACATTGGAAGATTTTTAAGCAACTAAATGGCATGAAGAGAGTCCATCATCAATGGCTTTCTCCAGAGACTCCATAGAGATTGGCAGCATAAGGCTGATAATAGAGAAAAGTGAGTTAATGTAGTTGGTAAACTATGACTAGGGAATTAAGTAACCAAAGTAAGAGTAAGGATCCAAAAAATGAGAATGTTGGATAAACAAAATTAATAAAATACACCTACTGACAATGATAGAATGCAGATCGTGTAAAAGTTAGCAAGTAGTCAAGACCATATATCACAAAATACCCTGCATGTTTTAGGAAATATTTCATTATAAATGAACTTTTAACTTTGAGGTCTTTAATTATTATAACAGCTGTTTCCAAAATTTTTAGCCATGCATTTGTAACAGTATATAAATGAAGAAAAAAAAAGCTGTTGGTCCCAACCCCTTTGGAAATCACTGAAATCATTGAAAAAAGTGTATATTTACATTATGATTCATAACAGTAGCAAGATTACACTTAAGAAGTAGTAGTATAAGTGAAATCAGGGCTCTGAGTACGGCTAGTCTGTATCTGTGTTTCCAAGCCTGTTTTGAACAGTCCTTATCACGCCCTCTGCTTAGCAGATGTACTGAAAGACTTACATCACTCCATATAAGCCATGCTCTATCTCACCTACAGGACTTCACGCTTCTGTTCCAACACACAGAATATCTCCCTTTCCTCTGTTACCATCCCTCTAGTACTAAAGGTCATGTTGTAGCTCTTTTAGATCCCATTGTCCACTCAGTAAGAATGGAGCGTATTGCTTCCACCACGTATATGAACCCAAAGTCCTTCCCTTACGCCCTGGTCAGAATTCTCTGTACTGTGCTCACTCTTTCCACCACAGGCTGTGGTATCTTGAACTATAACTACATAGCTTTTCCCTACATAGGACATTCCCTGATGAAGGAATGTTTGTCTTATTTGATCTGTGGCCTCAGGATTATGACATGTTCCATGTTGTATACAGGCTCCAGAAAATCTTAAGTGTTTCCCACTAACTGCATTGTCAGGGACTTCTATGCTTCTGTGTCTATGTGAGATTTTTCTCAAAGAACTTTTCAACCTCCTAAGGTACCATATCTATGGGGTGCCTTTGTTTTTTTATATTTCAGAGGTTTTAGAGCTAGTGGTATACAAGTGGGAGTGGGAGTGTGGAATGTCCACCTCTATGATACAACTGGGTGGCTAGAGAGTCAGTTATGTGCTTGAAAGAACACAGACAAGGGACTCTGACAAGAAGTCCTTCAAATCTAACTTCTGGTAATTTTCAGTTGTTTAATGTTTTTTTAGCAGTATCCTGTTTTTTTTTTCTCTTTGTTTCCTCTTGCATCACATAAAGATAAAAAACAAATCACCCACATTGATTTGAAAACTCAATAAGAGCCGGAACAATGGCTCAACAGTTAACAATGGTGGCTGTTCATCTACAGGACCAGGTCCAGTTCCCTCCACCTACATGGCAGCTCAGAACTATCTAGTAATCCAGTTCTACTGGGCTCTGACACCCTCTTCTGTTTTCCAGGGGCACCGCATGCATGTGGTACACACAGATATGTATGCAGAAAAAAACACCATATACACAAAAATAACAAGATAAAGCAAAATACAAGAAAAGGACATACAATGACAGATACATGAGTACTGTGTATCAATTTAATAAATGACTAGCAACAGTAGTTCTTATATTTTGAATAATTCTTTATTTTGTTTTATGTGTATGTTCTTGAGTGTACATCTGTGTACTATATGCATGTAGGAGTTCACAGAGATTAGAAGAGGTGTCAGATCCTCTGGAACTAAAGTCACAAGCAGATGTGAGCAACCTGGGTTTAAGAACACATCATTTCATACTCTTTATTATGACCATTAAAAAAATACAACAGAAAGCAAGTGTCGATGAAGGTGTGGAGAAACTGGAACTTTGATGTGTTGCTGATGGGAATGTAAAATGGTACAGCTACTGTGGGAAAACATGTAGTATCTATAAAACACACAAGTAGGATTCCCACATGATCTTGTAATGACACTTCTGGATATAACCCTACAGACCTGAAAGGAGGATCCCAAATCCATGTTTCTATACAAATTTTCATGAGTATAATATTCCCAGTAGTCAAAAGGCAGAACCAACCCAAATGAATGGAGTGGTAACTGGATACACAGAATGACATGTATCCATGCAATGGGACTACCACTCCACCTCGTTAAGGAAGGAAGTTCTGATACATGTGAAAAATGGTGTCCCTTGATGACATGGTGCTAAGGACAATAAGTTACTCACGATGGGACAAAATCTCTATGAAGCTGCTGTGTTCCTATAAAATCAGCTTCATAGAGACAAAAAGTAGACTGTCATTTGTCTCTGTGGGAGAAGATAAATGGAAGAGTTACTGTTTAATAAGTATAGGGTTTCACTTTGAACAACGATAACTTGTTTCTATATGGGTTGTGTGGTGCGCATGTACTTACTGCCATTGACTGGTACACTTAATTAAAAATCATTAAAATGGTAAATATTATATTGTTCTACCATAATAAGAAATTCCTTAAACAAGTTTTTAATCTGCTCTACCGGGATAATTAAGCAGTTATAGTAAAGCCAACTAATAGGTTAACTGCTCTGAGAGCTGTCAGAACGTTGATTCCATGTTCTTTCAGATTCCTTTAACCCAGAACAGTGCTAAGTCCTGAAAGCTTTAATTTTCCATGGCTAAGCAAGCAGGCATGCACAAACACGCACAAAGTCTCTGGGGCCCATGGAGACATAAGCTGGAAACTGGGCTTGCCAGGATTAGACAGCCAGAGACAGCCCATGTATCACTCACCCAGAAGACAGCCCTCCGTGGAGAAAAAGAACCTCATAGTGCCCTAACAAAGACGATAATAAATTCCGATTAGCCAAGGAAGCTCCGAGTCTAAATACCAGCTAGGCTCAGCCCCTGCGAATGGGGACGAATTATCTGAAAGGTCATCCTGAAGACACTGAACAAAGAGCCTTGAGCAGCTGGGTCCCTTAATTTGAGGAAACACTGAAGCCTTTAAAGAAGCCAGGGCTGGAGAGATGAGAACGTAGAGAGGCTTTGTAAGCCCAGGGAGGATTTAATAGGAAGGGAAACACAGAGACCCGGCTGGACCCGGGCAGCCATGGCTCATCTCAAACCTGACAGAAGCCCTCTGGAAGGAGCTGCCATTGCCTGCACTAGCCTGGGGTGGCCCATTTTGGCACTATAACAAGACAGAATGGCTCTGATCTCAGCGATTAAAGCTTTAAAACCACAAGCCTCAGGGAGGGAGTAGGCCCAGAGTTCCAGCCTGCCATCCACTCGTGTTCACTCTGCTCTAGGCTGTGGGCCACTGACAGAGCCCAGTCTGTCTCCAGAAAATTCCAAGGGTCTCCCAGGAATCTACGGCCAGGTTGGTCCAATATCCTTTGCCTGAGCCCTGTTGTCACAACTCCAGGGCTGGTAAGATGGAAAGCTCCTTGGGAGGCCCATGCGGCAGCCAGGAAGTAGAGTGCTGGCCTGAAGCCATTCCTTGCTTCCAATAACCTCTCTGTCTAGAAAACCCAAAGAAAAAGAGAATGAAGGAGCCATGTCACTTAGGTGAAACCTGAGCAAGTCTCCTTCTCCAACACTGAAGCCACTTCATCTTTAAAATGGCCTTCATTATCCAAGTGTCAATTGCAAGCATGGTGCCTCTCCAAAACATTGAGCCAAATTCCTGAGTCTCAAGAAGCAAGGAAATGGAACTATGCACTGATCCAAGCACTGTGTTAACCAGAACCAATCATGCACCTAGTGGTTCAGGAAGACTGCTTTTCTCTTGAACGTGAATCTCACGGCAGCTCTACAAGGTAGGTGATAATGTCCTCGTTTTCAGGAAAAGAAAATGACAGAGCCCAATATTGGACCTACATTTGAAAATCTCTAAAATCTTCTCCCCTGAATCGTGATAGCCCCAAAGCAGAGCTTTCAAACCTAAGGGCTTCTCGTGTCTGCAAACTGATTCTAATTCATATATTTGAGGAACAGAAAAGTTTACAAGCTGGCCAAGTATCACAGTGTTAGTGGATTACACAACTGGGGTAGAGGTTCATTCATTTCTGACTGAGTCCAATGCCAATGTTTCGTCCTTCATGCTTTTTAGTAAAAAGCAAAACAAAACAAACAAACAAAAACCAAAAAACTTGTGTCCCTTTGTCAATCAGAAAACACTTTGTTCCTTCCACCTTGAAGCTTAAGTCCTTCAAGAGTAGCACAGTAATTATACTGCCCTGATGCCCCAGAAGCCACAATTTACTACAGAATGAGGTGACATGAAACAAAACAGACACGGCTGTCTTCCAGGCCAAAGAGAAAGACTGTCTGGATTGCACAGGCCTGATGGTCTTTATTGAGAAGATCTGAAGCTCATTTAAAAACGAAAAATCTGGTAGAGAAAAGTGGCAGTGTGTTGTGTGCGTGTGTGTGAGTGTGTGTGCATGTATGTGTGTGTGCGTGCATGTGCGTGTGTGTGTGAGTGTGTGTGCATGTATGTGTGTGTGCGTGCATGTGCGTGTGTGTGTGAGTGTGTGTGCATGTATGTGTGTGTGTGTGCATGTATGTGTGTGTGTGTGTGTGTGCGCATGTGTGTGTGTGTATGTGTGTGTGTGTGTGTGTGTGTGCTAGGTTCAGGTCCCAGTCTGACTAATAATTCTATATTTTTCTTTAAACCAAGTACTTAAGCAATGGAAATGAGAAATCATTTCTCGAAGAGGAATGCTGTCATTACCTAAAGCTGTAAAAGCAGCACTCTTTCCACAATTCATACGATCCAGCAAATACAAGTATTTTTTTTCTTCAGAACCAAATTTTCCAAGCCATTGTCGTATGAGTAAGAATCACTGATAATAGTCAGATCCATCTTTTTTTTTCTCTTGAGAGAACTGTTGCCAAGTGCAGGAACATACAAATTGAGGGAAATGGAAACCATTTTTTATATTGCCTATAGCCTCATAATTTCAGTTAAAATCACAGAGACCACTTTAAGATTACTCTGACCCAATAGGCAGGAAATAGTTAAATTGCAGTGGCTTGGAGGAGACCTCTGTGTTGTAAAGGAATAATCCTAGGGCCAGTCAGCTCCCTTGAGTACCGTCCTTACAGCAGAAACTTGCATACTACAAGATGCATTAAGAATAGGATTATCTTTAGTATGCAATGGGAGAAATGTTTCTTCTTGTGAGACTAGTGGTCTTAGAATTATACACAGTAGATACCCTGAAAAAAAACTTCCACAAATATGCCCAAGTGTGAGATCACATCAAACAACATCCCTTTAAGTGGCGAGCTGAGCTCACAAACAAGTGAGCTCCCCAGAAGTCAGAGGTCAGAACTCAGAGGTCCAGAGGCTCAAAAGCAAGGTTGTAGCAATGTCTGCTGTGGACAGAGGTCCCCTAAGATGAAAAAGGGCAGGAGTGGTCACTCAGTAACCTCAAAGCTTGGGTTGTAATGCCCTGCTTTGATAGAAAATGAGTCTTGGGTTTACTCACATTAGGGAAACATCATAACTTACATATAATTTGCACAAACCCCATCTATGAAGAGGAACATACACAATAAAAAGATAAACCAGATAAACCAGAAATGATGATCTGTCCATTCTTAGAGAGAGAATAAGTAAGCTCTCTCTCTCTCTCTCTCTTTCTCTCTCTCTCTCCATTTAGTTTATTTTTATTATTTAAAACAAAGTTTAAGTTAAATACATTTTAGTTATGTTTCTTCTTTCCCAAGTCCTTCCAGATCCTCCTTATCTGCCCAACCTTCTTAAATTCTTTCTTAAAAACAAACAAACAAACAAACAAAAAACAAATAAAACAATGTTCAAAAACATAAAACAAACAAAACCACCAAACTGTAGCCAAATAAAAGCACATAAAAAAAAAATGGAGCCCACTAGATGTTGGTCAACTCCTCTTAAACATAAGGCCTATTCTGGAGTTGTTAATATATGCAGTGTCACTGTATTAGAGAAAACTGATTTTTCCCTCTCCCAAAAACTCTCTCCTGCAGGTTTAGGTGACAGTTCAGTTGTTAACCTTTACCCTAAAGGCTAGGTCTTCATGCATTCATATATACATTCATTCTTTTAATATAACAAAAATAATATATATTAAGACACAACATAATCTATCACTTTGGAGTTGGACAAGACAATTAACAGAAGGAAAAGAGTCCAAGAAAAGACACGAGAATCAAAGACCCACTTGCTGACATACTTAGGAATCCCATAAAAACTCTAAACTGGAAGCCATGATACACATGCAGAGGATCTGGAGCCGTCCCATGCAGGCCCAGTGTGTGCTGCCTCAGTCTCTGAGTTCATATGAGCTTTACTCAGTTGATTTAGAGTGTCTTGTTTTCTTGGTGTCTTCCTTCCCCTCCAGCTCTTATATTCTTTCCATCTCCTTGTCCATGGAGTTACGTGAGCTCTAAGGGGAAGGATTTAATGGAGCATTCCATTTAAGGGTGAGTGTTCCCAGGTCTCTGTGTAATATCTAACTATGGGTTTCTACTTTTCCCATCTGCTTCAGGGGGAGGCTTCTCTACTGATAGCTGAAGAAGGCACTGATCTCTGAGTATAGCAGAATATTATTAGGAGTTATTTTATCACAAACATTTTCCCACTTTTAGAACAGTATTATTTGACTTTTCCTTAGGTCACTGGGCTATCTTGTCTCCAGTTCTTGGTCACCCAAGCAGCATCAGGTACGAGTTATATCTTGTGTGGAGTGGGCCTTCAGTCAACTCAATTATTGGTTGGTTACTCCCACAAGTTTTGTGCCACCATTACCCTAGCGTATCTTGCAGGAAGTACACCATTGTAGATAAAGGATTTGTGGCTGGCTTGATATTTATGTTTCTCTTTTGATGGCATGCAGAGTACCTTCTTGTACCTACTACAGACATTGGAATGTAGGGGCAAAGGCTATCTGTAGGCAAACATTGTCTACATCCCATGTTCAATATAGATGTTGTTTTCAGCAGTGGGGCCCTACTCTTAGTTTGTGGAGAGCAACCTTTAGTCTTGGCAACAGCCTAGATTGTCTGGGGATTTCTAGGGGCCCTCTTTGACCAACAACTCAACTAGATGTAGCGGAGTCCTGGCACTGGAAGCTTCACTGGGCAGTAAGAGACAGGCAGTTTGAGGTTCTATCTCCCTATTATTTGGCTCCTTCATTTAGATTGTCATCACATATGTGTATATGTAAGAAACTGTTGCCGTATTACCGCTCAAATGTTCCTTCTCCCTGTATTTTAGCTATTTCTCCCAGTATTCTCTCCCACAAAGCCCTCTCCCTTCCTCTTCTTCATGTGATACTCCCATTGCAATATCACCTTTGTTCCATACCTTTTTATTTTATTTTCCCTTCCTAAGGAGATCTACTTGTTCCCTCTAGTTCCTTACTTTATACCTAACCTCTGTGGGTCTATGGATTGTAGCTTGGTTCCCATTGACCTAACAGATAATACTCACATATAAGCAGATATATACCATATTTGTCTCTTGGGATACTTCACTGAAGATGAAACTTTTTTTCTAGTCCATGCATTTGCCTACAAATATCATGATGTCATATTTTTTTAACTGCTCATTAATACTCTATTGTGTAAATGTACCACATTTTCCGTATCTATTCTATTGAGGGGACATCTAGATTGTTTCCAATTTCTGGCTACTATGAAGAGAACAGCAATGAACATGGTTGAGTCTCTGGTATGGTAGGATGAAGCATCCTTTGGGTATATGCCCAAGAGTAGTATAGCTGGATCGTGGGTCAGATCAATTTCCATCTTCCTGTGGAAGCACCACACTGATTTCCATAGTGGTTGTATGACTTGATACTCCAACAAGTTGTGTGTGAATGTTCCGCGTACTACACATCCTCACTAGTATGAAGCTCAGTTCTCTTAATTTGGGTTGCAGCTAAGATATTAATGTCCTGAAATATATATCCAATAATTTGTTCTTGTGTTGAACTTCAGCTCTAATTTTATAATACCCTTATCTTCCCACGAGCTGAATCATTTTGTAAAACAGATTTTAGTTTTCTAATACACTGGAATGGCTAAAAGTAGCAAATAACATCACTCATATGTGAAAATATTTTAGATCAAATGTGAGCACAATTCTCACATTAAAGACTCATGCAAGGTGAACTATCAGCATAAAAAAAACCACACAGGATCATGATGATTAAGCAATTTCACAGGAATCATGGAAGCATATTAAATTGTTTAATAGTATAAAAAGATCTGTAAAAAGAAGACATTGGAAAAAGATATTTAAAAAGAATGAGCTAGAACTTCTAAGGATGAAAATATTGTCCTTAAAATAAAAAAAATCAACAGTCTACAGCTGAACAAAAGCCATGTGAACTCAATGATGGGTTAAATGTCATGAGCTGAAACCAGCTGACATCATGGAAAGGGAGTGGGACTTTGGGCAGGGTGGAAAGAAGTATACAAAATAGCACAGTTAGAGGCATCGAATTAAAAATAGCCACCAGTACTTAGGAACTGTTTCAAATGTTCAAGACAGCATCATAAATGCATTTTATGTCATATAATTTCTATAATAACTCTATAAAGTAGGATCTAGTCTCTTCATTGATAGTAAAACAGCAGAAATAGAAGCTCTCTCTCTCTCTCTCTCTCACACACACACACACACACACACACACACAAAGAAACAATTGAAATGTCTGGGAATCAAATCCAGTCAGTTCCAATCCAAAGTCCTTCTTTAAAAACCACTAACTTTTATTACTTGAACCATTAAGCTAAAATATAATTTTAATCAAGTGTGTAAGCTTACATGGCCTGACCATTGAGAGAATATTTATTTCTTGCAGAAGACTGGATGGACACTTTCACAAATACATCTTACATCTCTCTTTCATGACAATATTTGATCTACAACTCAAACTATAGACCAGAGGATTATGGAAGGATTGAAGGATTAGACAGGCATCTGATGTCAGAATGTGCCTTTGGCAAGTCCAGATGTTCTCTAAATCTGGGAGACTCAGGCAGATGTTAGTAATCTGACTTGTCGTGGAAGAATCCAGAAAGATAGATAAATGCTAGATGACTAGGCTTAGATGATTAGCAAAGCATCAGAATGTAATGGCTGGGGTGGAGGTCTATGAGCGATATGTGTCATCATGGTGAAGTCCGAATGGACTCTGGCTCAGGAACCCTTTATTCTATTATGTTTCTATACTCTATATTCTATAATATTTCATTTATTCTATAATATTTCCAGCTGAAAATCAGCAGCCTATAGGAAGTCTAGAAAGTAGAGATAAATTTGCTACTGACTAGAGCAAAACAGAAAAGGACAGATATGTTGATAACACCTGTGGAGGTAACAGAACTAGTAAAATAGTTATACAGATACAAAAGTTTACTGGAAGTATTTCAAAGAATAATTGCTTCCTAACACACACACACACACACACACGTGCACACACGCGTGCACACAGACTGTGAGAATTTCTAAGAAAAAATGCAAATCACTGGGTAGCTTGCAAGGAATGATTATGTTTAATAACATAAATGTATGTTTATGTTATGTGTATGAATGAGAGTAAAAATAAGGTTTTAAAACATATGCAATAACAGTCTGGTGGTGGTGGCACACACTTCTAATTCCAGCACTTGGGAGGCAGAAGCAGGCCAATCTCCATGTGTTTAAGACCAGCCTGATCTATAAATTGAGTTCCAAGATAGCCTGAGCTACATAGAAAAACCTTGTCTCACAAAATCAATAATAGTAATAATTTATGTAAGAACAAACCAGTCAACATTCAAGTGTGGGTCTAAAGTGATCACTTAGATCAAATGTGAGCACAATTCTCACATTAATGACTCATGCAAGATGAACTATCGACATGAAAAGAAGCCAGAATCATGATGGTTAACTAATTGACAGGAATCATGAAAGCATATTAAGTTGTTTAATAGTATAAAAAGAACTGTAAAAAAAAAGGGCATTGAAAAAATAGCTGAGAAGCTATTGACAGTAGATGGCTCCTAAAGGACAAGACTCTGTCTTCTGTATGGTCCATAGGAGGTTGACTGTGTCCTATACCCATGAGTTATGGGCAGTAGTAATCAGACTTACTAGGTTATTTATTTATTTATTTATTTATTTATTTTTAGGAACATGGTGTTGAGAGATAAACATGGAGGAGATCTGGAAAGAGTTGAAAGGTGAAGTGGGAGGTGAATATAATTGAAATTCATTGTATAGATGTATAAAATTGTCAAAGAATGAATAAACTTATTAAAAACTGGGATTAGGAGAGATGCCTTAGAGGCTAAGAGAGCTTGGAGCTCTTACAGAGGACCCAGATTTCGTTACTAGCACCTACGTAGTTTTCTGTAACACCAGTTCCAGGGGATCTGACATCCTCTTGTGGTGGCTATAGGCACTACATGCAAATGATTCACATACATACATCCACAACGCAAAATATACACATAAAACAAATCAGTTAAGACATATATTAACACATTTTCCTGACTTGAATATTGGCTCTTGCACAATCAACAATGGCTAAAATATTTATGATTATCATAGTCACAAGATATGATGTTTAAAGTCTTCCAATTTTTTGTTTTCACATTTCTCTGGAGCGTTTCCCACTAACCTTAATTTATAGGTAGAAAACCTGAAGTAAGAGTAGTGAATGGTGATTGTTTAAACTCAAATAACTTATTACATGACAGCCAGATTCTAAATTCGGAGTTCTGTGATTTCATTGAGTTCCCCAGTATCTGTTAGTGTCAAGTGAAACAGTTAGTTAACCTAAAGAAAGCAAATACATAAGCTACAGCTTAGGTGAATCTAATATGGTGAAATTAATAAAGGATACATTTAAGGTACTGCCTGAACCTATGCCAAAAAATACCACCATCAAATAAACTTAGGGAAATGCCCCATTTGTTCATTAGGAAATAATCCAGGAGGAACAATACAAATCAAACTGTGTGACATGAATCACAAAGACTGGTATTTCAGTGGTCGGATGTGCTATGAAGACAATGGATGATCTCTGGAATATTTTGCTTCATTTGGGGGGGTTCATGTGGTAGGAGGAATATATGTAAAGTATAAGTTGTCTCTCCAGGAAGAAAATAGCTAGTAAGGTATCCCAAGTGATAAAATGAGAACCATCAGCTTGAATGCAAGACATCGCACTACCTGGTAAATGGAGAGATGTTAGGGTGAACCACAAATATTGTATTTTCTAGCTATGCGAAAGTGTGTACTTGTGTTTCAATAATTATTTGGAGCTAGAAACCCGTGGCTACAGGATATGTAAATGTCACTTCCTCACCTGCCTTTAAAAGTAAGGCAAGCTGCTGTAGGGAAGGTGACCTTCCTCAGCCTACAAATAGAGTAAAGAATGTGGCTTTTTGAATAATAAAGAGCTGGCAACCAAGGCTGGGGCAGGAGCAGCCAAGGAGAGATTCGGGAGAAGCAGACTACAGCCACAGGAGAAGACAGAAGGGAGACAGGAAAGAACTGGAAGCAGACAGTGAGAACCACGAGGTGGAGAAGTTCAGTCAGCAGCTAGCTGAGAGACTGTCGCAGCAAAAAGCCCACAGCTTTGAACTATACAGATACCTCTATGTCTTAATTAAATCTCAAGAGTGATCCATGATGTTCCGCAATAGACATTAAAAAAAACCCCACAATCAAGTTCTGATGTAACATGGTGATTAAAAGATTGGAGAGTGGAATGAGGCCTGCCTGGGTTTGAGTCTGGGCTGAACTAGTTAACAATCATGTGACCTCAAAGAAGTAACCAGAGCTATCTGTGCCTAAGTGTCTGACCATAAAAACTAGCCTAGTAATATTACCTCCCCATAGAAGTCTTTTGAGAGTCAAATGAATGCACTAAATCCACAAATTTAACAAAAGTCATTGGCTTAATATTTTTTGTTTGATTTTTGAGACAGGGTTTCTCTGTCCATGGGCTTAGAGACTGGGAAGAAATCTGCAAGACTGACTCTTTTTTCTTAGCTGATTGTGGATTTCTTCATTAGAGAGATAATAACTGCAAACTTTTCATTTATTTACTTATTAAATGGAGCTGGGCACTGGTGGTGCACACCTTTAACTTAACCCCAGCACCTGAGAGGCAGAGGCTCTGGCTGTTTTGGAACTCACTCTGTAGACCAGTCTGGCCTCCAACTCCTGCCTTTGCCTCTCAAGTGCTGGGATTAAAGGTATGCACCCATTAATAATAATAATAATAGCAATAATAATAATAATGTTGCTGTTGTTATCTTTCTAATTAAGAAATCCCTGATCAGCTAAGGAAGAAGAGTCAGTCTCTGAAGATTTTTCCCCAGTCTCTAAGCCCTTGGAAATCCTACACTCAGCTCGGTTGAATCTTTCATTTGTATAAAAGACTGTTCATTCCTGGAACATTTTAACCAAAATCCCACCTAGGCTAAAAGACTAGAGATGCCTTTAGCTACTCCTCAATAGCTGTCTCGATAGCAGTCATCTATTTACTAGCTGTGCCATACAGAATAAATTACGTGTATCCTAGAGCCTCGGCTCCCTCTGCTCATAATGCCTTGATGATGCATGAGTATGTGTCTGTCACTGTTCCCAGTGCTGTGCTGGTACAAGGACACATATTTAGAACATGTTATTCCCGCCCCCTTCCCCCATAACTTAATAGAAGATGCTGTGACAATGAGACCATTCTGGAATATATTCAATTTAGTCAATGTACCTAAGCATCACAACTCCATGTATAAAGATGAGTGGAGTATGACCTCCATCCTAGAAGTGTTCATGGTCTGAATGAAAAGATCATAAATAAGCAAATAAGGTCACAGTGTTGAATGTGGCGGAAGCCAGTGACCTCTGTAAAGTCATACATGGAACAAAGGGAAGCATCCACACTGTAGTAATTTGAGAAGCAAGCAGAAGTTGGGAGGCAGGGAGACAGCAAGCAGAAATCATTCCTAAGAAACCTCCATGGCCTCTATTTTCATTCACTGAAGTGGAAAAAAATGGAGGAGGAGAGGGACGTCTGAGGCTACCAGAGCTATTTGCCTGTATCCATTTAGTTGAGACCATGTTTAAAACCAGGGGGGAAAAATCTAATAAAAAAGAAGTGATTAAATATCAGTGCAACAAAGGCAGCCATCGTACAGGTCCAGTTGAACTCCTAGAGCATGCTACCAGACAGGGATGTGGACTTCTCTGCTTCCTGGTGCAGAGTCTCCGTGGATAGAAGGACAAAGAGGCAGATCCAGAAGTTCCTATTCTGGGGCTGCAGCCTCCTCTCAGCAGCTCCATGAGGACTGAAGTTATTCAGAGCTCTACAGTCACCCACGAAGACAACAGGAGCCCTCAAATTCGTCCCCTTTGGTGTGGAGGGTGCCCAGAGGAACACCGACAAGCCACAACCAAATTGGTTTCTTGCTTCGTTTTTGTTTTGTTGCTCCTTGGGAACAGGCACAATTTGCATTGAGGTTTGCACAAAGCCAAACAGCTCCAGTGTCAAATGGAAATCCAGCAGGCTCTTCCCAAGATGTACTGTTCCTTTTGTACAGGCTGGCGACTTGGGAGAGGGGGCCCAGGACATAATGACTGTGTCTCTTGGGAAGCACAACCAGACAATGGTCTGTGTGTGAAAGGGGGAACAGATTAACCAGGACCCGGCTATCTCCCACTTGCTTTTCTTAAAGAAAGACTCTATTACCAGGAAGTGAAGCACACACAAAAACAATACATAAGCTAACAGAGTACTGGCTTTCATATACTCAGAAATAACAGAACATGGACAAGCTACAACTTTCCAAATCCCCTCGAAAATCCTTTGCAAGAGCAGAGATGGTATGTCACATCTACACTCTTTGTTTAATGCATTTGTTCTTTTGTTTGATCAAGGGGGCAGCAGCCTAACTCATTATATTGGGGGAGCTGCATTCATTCCTTTGTGTGTCTTTTTCTTCTTCTAATCTTTATTAAAATCAAAAGAGGAGCCACTCTAATCCTTCAAATGATAATTTATTTCTCAACCTACAAAGTCAGCGTCTTCTCTATTATTTTAAAAACAAATCGATGCAATGATTTTAATTAAAAATGAAATAGAATGAACCAAAAACAACACACACACACACACACACACACACACACAAAAGAGGCATTTGTTAGATCAACACACAAATTTGTTTACAATTTAATGGGCATCAGGGCTCCTAGTGATAAAAGATTTTAATGCACTAGAATGTTTCACTTTAGTTGGTAAATTCTTTGGACTTTCATTTGAGTCTTTAGAGAGAAAAACACATCTAGATGTCTCCTAATGAAACGCCCTGACCCTGGGAAATTTTATGCTTCCAAATGTGTTTCTGCCCATCCCCCAGCCTCCATCTCTGCCAGCCGCCTTCTTGGCTGGAAGATTCAGTGGGTTCTATTTTAGCTGGGGTTATTCATCTCAGATAGCAAAGCAGGTTTGGTTTCTGAACAAGGAGAAAAAAAGACTTTGTGTTAAGGAGACAGGCTTTGGCCTGCCGCTTAGTGGGTGGAGTTGGTGAGACTGGAGGATGATCTTTAGAAAAGTTGGCAGAAGAGGAAATGACTTGGGATAGAAGACAGATACCTTTCCCCCTCACAAATCATTTTATGAAGAGACACTTGCTAGAAATGTAACTTGAATATTTACGTTCATTCAATGTATATGTATTCCATTTATTTATTCATTCATTCATTCATTTATTGAGAAGCTCCTGAGTTCAAACAGTGATTCTCAGGAATTAGATTTCAACGAGTTGACTGGAGTTCAGTCATTCAACAACAACCTCCCCTGCTGTGAGTCAGGCCTTGAGAAAGAAGTCACAGGGTGTCCAAGTACATGGTTCAGTGGAGGAGGCAAGCAATTAGATAAAGGCAGAGGCAGGCATGGATGCTAATTTCTGTTGAAAGGGACACCGAAGGAGAGGAATCTTCCTTTAGGGAACTCTGCCTGGAGACTAGAGGGAAGCTATAGTGAACAGGATGGGGGTAGAGGATTTCCATGAGCTTTAAGAAGAAATGAGGCTTGGGCATCTGGGTGAGAAGAACAGGCTCCAGGCTGTAAAGTACATGCACAGCTCCTTGTGCCTCAAGACCTGAACAAATGAGCACGGGTGGGAGAACGAGAGGGAATTGTGACAGTGGTCTTTCTCCTGACTACCCTGTGTATCCTTCTAACATTAGGCTAAGCCTTTCTGTGAGAGCTGGAAGCTCCCCATCTGTAGTGGTTTGAATAAAAATGGCCCTCATAGGCTCATATACTTAAATTCTAGGTCATTATGGAGTGAAGCTCCTTGACAGGGTAGAAGGTATGACCTTGTTGGAGTAGATGTGGCCTTGCTGGCACAGGTGTATCACTGGGGTGGACATTGGAATTTCAAAAGCTCAAGACAGATCTATTCTCTCTTCCTACTGGATGCTGAACCAGATGGAGAACTATCAGCTACCTCTCCAATACTGTCTGCCTGCATGCCACCATGCTTCCCACCGTGATGATAATGGACTAAATCTTGGGAACTATTAGCAAACTGTTTGCCTTTATAATATAATTATATATTTCTGCAAATATAATATGATAATAATGGATCATGGCATCTCTTCACAACAATAACTAAGACACAATCTAAATGAGAGGGAGTCTTCTATACTATGTGTTCTTCATTTGTTTTTCCCCCACTAAACTCTGCACACCTGACCTGCTGGCTTTCCCTTCCTCTGTTTGCAAAGCCACAATGGAGGCGCCAGCATCTGAGGCTTGATAGCTAGAACTAAACTTGAATAGGAAATTAAGACACTATTTTGTGGGGGTTAAAAACAAGAACAAAGTTCAGTGAGTTTGTCCTCAAACTCTTTATGTCCCTGGATGGGACAACCTGCAGTCCAGGTCCCCCTTCATGAATAAAGAATGCACTGCTTAAGGAGAGTTCTGTGGCCAGAGATCCCCTGACCCACACCAACTGGGTAGAACCTGAGATAAAGTCATACACACCCAACGAGTGGCTGATGAAGGTGTTAAATGACTGGGCTTCTCGACCCAGCCTGAGGAAGCTCTCTATAGGTACATGTATGTTTCTAACTCTCTGTAGAATGCATGGGCATAAAGAACAACATGATTTCTCCCTTTACACAGTTGTACTTTTGTCTCCTCTTTTGCAAGGGTTTTAATATCAAGAGCCCAGCCCAAGAGATGGCCTCTATGCTCTCCCTCTTTCAGAATCTACTTCTGAGATCACTCAGTTTTCCACAGTCCCTTGAGAGACCAGCCTCAAGTTATCTATGACTGATTTGCGCAATCACACTGACAATGCCCAGATTAATAATAAATCCACAAGTCGCCAGTAGACTAACACACAAACTCAACAGATTTAACAAATGAAATACAGCACTCAGTTCAGCTAGCTTTGTGCCTCCACGGTATTCGGGACACAAAACTTACCACAGACCTTCTGGAGATCAGTCACATACATCAAAAATGGCAGATCATTCTGAAATAGGAGTTTATCCAAGATTAGTTCATAATGTTTTGGCAGCGTCAACTGGAGAAAATGAAAATCTGTATCAGCCTACCTGGTCAGGGTTAAAGGAGCTGAAGACTATGACAAAATCCACACACATGAAGGCAAAAGGAAGAGGAGAGACATAGTGGATGAGTGCTTAGTCCTAGATATGTTGCCATGTTAGACAAAAGATAACCTTCTGCTTTCTCCTGAAAGCCATTTTAGGAGAGTCTCTTCAGTAGTTTATCCCAAAGAAATTCTCTATTAAAACCTCTGTACTTCTTGGAGACTTGACTCCTGCCTTGTAAAGCACTTGTATTAAATATGTATCACATCTGAAAGCTCATGGCAAATCTCTTGCTGACCATGTTGGTGACTTCGGGCACCACCAAGACCAACAAAACTTTGCCACAGATATGGGGAAGGACCCTCATACCCATAAAGGGAATGCCCCAGTCCCAGTTCCCTTATGGAGCCGAGGACTGATATGCCTGTCCAATACCACAGAAGGCACAGCTAACCGGCTACCACAAATATTAATGAAAAAAATAGATACCCTCACAAAGCCAGGCCCAATCATAAATACGAGGAATAACAATTTACATCCAGGGAAGAGAAATCTCCCTGAGAATCCCCTTCTTTTTTCTTTCCAGGTAAAATTGAATCACCCGTGATGCCTGCTATTAGAAGTTCTAACCCAGATGGACCAGAAGCCAGGAGCCTCGCCCTTACCCTCACCCCCTACCTTTTCCCACCTGCACAAGGTCCCCTGAAGCTGGGCAACTGCAAGATCCTGCTTGGCAACTGCAGATAGACTCAAAGCAGTGTACCATATCATCTGAAGAATAGCAGGGAGACCATAACTCAAGCAGTGTACCATATCTTCTGAAGAATAGCAGGTTGCAGTCCTCCTCGCCCCCACGAATAACCAGGACCCGCCGGTCGGGTCAAGTGGCACCCAGACGTGGAGCTCGAGGCACGGACCCATCCGGACAGACCCTCATTGAGAGGATGTGCGCACGAAATCAAGATTGAGCAAGACAGAGATCATCGCCCGTGACCTGTCGTCCACGGAACCAGGTTGATGCTGCCATCAAGAAGGCAGTTGAAGTTCATTACCATCAGCTGAAAATTGCAGAGGATCCAGAAGTGACTCCGCAGGAGACTGACACAGCTGTCAGCTCCCCTGCCTCCCCCTACGGTCGACCCCTAGACTTCCACGCCCTCCAGAAGGGTTCCTGATATGCCTGGCTTTGCCCTCATTTCTCTCGCTAGAGAGCTTGGCCTCTTGATCACCACAACAAAAATTGGCTTTTTCCTAAACCAAGGCCACCCTTGATATGGCCGCTAACATTGGGGAGCCTTCCTTTATGACAATATTACACCCCAAACTGACAAATGGTTGGTAACTTGAACATTTACAAGAGTCTAGGATGGCTGTGAGTTAGCCCAATGACGGGATTATTGTAGGTCCACTTCCCAGGGGCCCACCCAATGCAGCCGAAAAGGAGTGCGTGGTGCTGGGAGTGGGTGCAGCCTACATGGCCTAAGACAGGGCTCTCACCCTCCTTTCACCCACATCAGAGTCCCTTGACGTTGCCCATCGTCGACAGCCTAAAACCTTCGACCATCGATGTGACTCGTCTCACATCAGTGTTTTGGGGTTGTGAACTTGTCTAAGACCCCCCATAATTAGACATCCAAATTCAAAACTCACATAGTTGGGATTGAACATAAGACGCCTTCTCTAACTAAACAGAGAAGGGGGAGATGCCAGAAGCCAGGACCCTCGCCCTTACCCTTACCCCCTACCTTTCCCCACCTGCACAATGTCCTCTGAAGCTTGGCAACTGCAAGATCCTGCTTAGCAACTGCAGATAGACTCAAAGCAGTGTACCATGTCTTCTTAAGAATAGCAGGGAGACCATAACTCAAGCAGTGTACCATATCTTCTGAAGAACTGCAGGTAGATCATAATTCAAGGCAGTGTACCATATAGACCATGACATGTTTCAAGGCACAGGCCAAGAAGA
This sequence comes from Grammomys surdaster, assembly GCF_004785775.1. Classification (NCBI taxonomy): domain Eukaryota; kingdom Metazoa; phylum Chordata; class Mammalia; order Rodentia; family Muridae; genus Grammomys; species Grammomys surdaster. The sequence continues at coordinate 4,677,497 of NW_021604782.1, forward strand.
TTTTGTACTTTTCCACCACCTGGACCCTCTTACCCCCTCCCCTTGTAAAACATGCTATAAAAAAGCATTTCATGTTCAAAAAAAGAAATAAAAAAAATAAATAAATAAAAAAGAAAGCAAAAAAAAAAACAAAAACAAAAACAAAAAAAAAAAAAAAGATTAGGTTTTCAAAAAAAAAAAAAATATGTATCACATGGCTTAGCTTGTCCTGGGAACAAGTAGCTAGCCTTTCCTTCCTCTCTCTCTGCATCTCTTTATACACGGAAATTAGTGACCCCCAGCAGGTGCATGATAGAGGGCAGGAGAGAGGACAAGGCAAACAGGGAAAGGACTCTGTGAAGATGATTTTAGCTTGTGTCTCCAGACCTCGAGAGGAATGTTCTGTGGAATTTGAACTGTGGAGACACAGCCAACAGGACTGTCTGTTTAGTCCTTTCTGCCCCCACATGTAGCTGCATCAGATAATTATCATAGGTTAATCAGGTCAACAAACTTGCTGAGCACTGACAAGCTGGGCAGCTTCAAGTTTGCTCCCTGTGGGTGAGGCCAAGAGGGCTGCCTGACTGCTCAGACACAAGTCAGCAAAGGACAGTTCGTTGGCTGAGAAATCTGTAGGACCTAAGTCATCAGGGTGAAGACTCTTTCCATCTCTCTCTCCCTTCCACCTCTCTCTGCCCTCCCTCTCCCTCTCTCTACCTCTCCCTTTCCTTCTCCCTCTTCCCTTCTCTGTCTCTCTCTCTCCCTCTCTGTCTCTCTCCATTCATTTCTCTCTCCCCCCTCCTTGTTCTTCTCCCCCTCATGTTCTCTCTATCTTTTGTTTTTCCTTTTAGTTGTTTAGTTTTAATTTATGAAATTAAAATAAAATTACATCATTTTCTTTCTTTCCTCTCCTGTCTCCAATCCATGACATGCACTACTCCTTGCTTACCCTCAAGTTCAGATCTCTAATTCCTGGTGTGTGTGTGTGTGTGTGTGTGTGTGTGTGTGTGTTCCTAAATATGTAAATACAAACTGTTCATATAATGTTACCTGTAAGTGTATAATTTCAGGGCTGAGCACTTGCTATTGTATAACCAATTTTGTCTGCTCTTCCCTGGGGGGAAAAAAACTATTTCTTCCACTCTCAGCATTCCTTAGTTGTTAGTTGCCTACAGTTTTCTGTCTGAGTCTGGGATCTTTTGATCTTTCCACCTTCCATGTTAACAGGTCTATTGGTGACTTCTTTTTTTGGGCCTTGTTTAGGCAGCCATGTTGATAAGACTTCATAGGTCTTATCCTGAACATATCTAGGAGATGCAATCTCACAGTAGACTTCCTATTCCTATGGCTTTTATAACCCTTCTGCTTCCTTTGCTTTAATGTTCCCTGAGCCTTAGGTGCTTAGGGACAGCACTTAGGGACTTAGGTGCATCAATTGGGACTGGGTATCATACAATCACTTATCTATATTTCAATTGGCTGTGTTTCTGCAATGGTCCCCAACTATTGTGAATAAAAGTTTCTTTGATGAAAGCTATACTTATCTATGAGTATAAGGACAATTATTGAGAATGTAGTTAGGAATTTTGCTCACTTAGTAAAGTGATAGTTGTAGGTTTCCATCCAAGATCTATCACCTCCAACTGTGGGTAGTTGGCTAGGTTTCTAGTACAGACAGAATTTCCCATTGTTGAGTAGACCTTAAGTTCAATTAGAGAACTGTTGTTTGTGTCCAATTCTATGTGCCACTATTGTCATGTGCTATTCTGGTTGTTGTTGTTCATACATGCCATATAGCTCAATAGAACTGTTGACTGTTTCCTTCCTTTGGACGCTTGCATGCCACCTTCTGGTACCATGAGAACTAAGCCCCAGGGAAGAGGCTTTCAGGTCAGCTCCATTGCAGATGCTTCAGATGCCATGTCCAAAGTGCACAGCACCTTCAGCAATGGAGACTTACTTTCATCCTCTGGGAGGTAACCAAGCGAGACAGCAATAACTTATAACGCTTTAGGAATCTCTTAGACAACACTAACAGTCAACCAAAAGAGAGATTTTCATGTCTGGTATTGGGGGGTCTTGTCTGTGTCTGGCTCTTATAGAGAGCATTGTCAGCCAAGATGGGAAATATTGATTTAAACTATATTTTTATGTGCATACACATAGACTGATATGTAATTTTTGATAGATAATAACATGATTTCTTATGATTTTCAGACATCTTATTTTACCCTCTTCACTCCCTTTCCTTCTGTATTGACATCTGTCCCCTCCCTAATCAAAGTCACACACACACACACACACACACACTTTTCCCCATTTTCCCCTTCAAATCACTAGTCTCCCTCTTCTTTCTGTTGTTCCTCCTTCCCCCTCTTTATTTTACTGGTTTCTGTAGTTTTTCCAGGTTATCCACTCACATCTGAGGCCTTAGAGTTACAAGTCAAAAAGAAGAGAGATCAAGTGATGTTTGTCTCTCTAGGACTGATTACTTCATTCAGAATGGTATTTTTTCTAGTTCCATTCACTTCTTCTACATGTTTCTTTTCTAATTTCAATTTTCTTTACAACTGTACCACTTAGTTTTTGAGACAGAGTCCTGGATAGCATGCTTTTTACACTCTTCATGTAGCTAAGCAAGTCCTTAAAATTCTAATCCTCCTGTATCTATTCCCTAAGTATCAAGAATGTAGGCGTTCCCAGTGCGCTTCTTTTTCTTTGTTTTTTTTTTTTTCTACTTTCCATGATTGTATTTCCATCCACTTTACCTACTTTAGAAACAAAGAAAAACAAAACAAACAAACAAAAATCCCTACCTCTAAGAGTGTGGACCAGAATCTAAATATCTGTTGGGTGACTATGGGCACAACAGTTAGTCCATGTAATGTACAATGGCGGTAATGATAATCCGCCACACAAAGACATGTGAAAAGCTTAGGCAACTCCTATTGCATTGACATACTCCGTCAATGTTTGTTTCCCGTTCTTTTCATCATTGATATTACATCCTAAACTTAGTTTCCATCACTGCCAGGAGGAGCACCAGCAAGTAGCCTGTCGTACATACTAGGCAATCATAAGAACACCTCAAACACTGCTAAATTAGAAGCAATGAGGAATTGGTGGGTTAGTTCCTTTGGGGAAGTTGGGTTTTGTCAGCATGTGTTGAATTCCTTCCAATAGTGCACATCAGTCATTCTTAAGGTCTTCAGATACCCGGAACCTCTCTGTCTTCTAAAAAGAACGAAGCTATTAATGTCCCTCACAGAAGAAAAAAGGAGACCAGGCTTCTGAGAATGTGGGTCAGGAAGCACCAGGGAGGTAATGACTTGGTCTGCTCTGTGTTCTCTGGCCCTCCTTGGTCCTTCTATGAAAGCCTTCTGTCAGAAACCCTGCCTGGCCATGGTGTGATAGCCCTTTTATTCCACAAATTCCTGGCTATGACACACTCGCAGAACCATTTAAGTATGTCTCTCTTCATGTTCCTAGGAAGCTTCCTGATAAAGCAGTCCATATTCCCAGGGAATTGTATTTCTCCTTGACTTCTCTCCAGGATGAGAATATTGCTTGACACCACTTAAAGGAAGTCCTCATAGAATCTTGGTGAGGCTGGTTGCTAGCTAGTTCTCAGAGGTGAGTCCAGCTTCTCAGTGCCAAGGCAACACCAGGCCACAAACGTGCATTTATCTTTCATCCTGCCTTTCAGCACTGAGTAAGGTGAGGGTCTTAAAGTTAGCACATGTGCCCAATTGAAATCAGTATATGTTTATGGAAGTTATTTATGGGAAAAGCAGAGAAAGTTCTGGAATCCTCTGTCTCAGCAATTTGGCTTCTAAGGATTTCTTCTTAGGAAATCATTGGGAAGTGTTTGGTCATTTGTCTGGCTGCTGCTGAGTACATACCATGTGCTAACACTGTTCTAATTCCTGAAAATATATCGACTTGCTTAAATATCAACTATTTTATATACGAAAAAGCAGCAATAACCCCATTTTGTAGATGAGGAAAGCAAGGAATAAAATGTTGTTGTGTCCATGATCCTGATGCTTCTGCGAAATGATCAGCAAGCCTGAGGGGCAGACGCTATAGTCGACACTTTTGATTTCGATATTGAGAGTAGCTCAGTTTACAGAGCTCATTGCAAACAGAAGTGGAAGGAAGAACTGAGGGGGAAAGGTGTGGGGAAGAGGGAGACGAAGAAATGGAGAAGGATAAATCTTTAAAATGAAGTGCTTTAAAATAAAAGTAACTTAAAGCTTTTTGTGGTAATAAAAGGCCTGAGCAAGCCAGACATCATGGCACAAGTCTTTAATCCCAGCAGTTGGAAGGCAGAGGCAGGAGGATCTCTGTTTGTTTCAAGAGGGCCAGGGCTATGCAGGGAGACCTTCTCTCAAAATAATAACAACAACAATAAATTTAACCTTATCTCAAAAAAAATCTTCAAAGTATCAGAGTATTTCTGAATGGCACAATGTATGCAAAGAGAGAGCTGTAAGCCCTGTGCTGTCAACTGCTTACCCACTGAGGAAGAACACACTGAGAGTCAAGCAAGGGGCACAAAGTTGGCATGGAAATCAGTAGGCTGCTGAATTCTAGGTGGCTGTAGCAAAAGAGCGTATTTTTTATTCAGCATATTTTTATAAGAGCATATTTAGTTATTAGAACAGAGAAAATACATTCTGTCCTAGAATCATATTGGAATTAAATTGCTCCTACTCTTCCTTTATCCCTAAATGCTTTCATCTAGCCAGTAACCATATTAACTAAGCTGTTATTATGTACCTTACCACCACATCTTTTGGGGCATCAAGAACCCCACATTTAACCCTTTCAGATAGTCACCAGAAGCTGCCCACAGAGACTCACATCTATAATCCCAACAGTCACGAGGCTGAGGGAAGAACATCAGTGGGAGTTTGTGGCCAGCATGTGCTACAGAGGAAGACTGGGTCTCAGAAAGGAAAAAAAGAGAATGAAAAGGGAAACAGGTCCTGGAAACTTATGCAGAACCTAAATGTCTCTAAGGGTGGTTACTCTAGGGATTCTCGTCTAGAAAACTCGCCAGTGTCAGATACCTAAAGCAGGACACGCACCTTTTTCTCAGAAGATCAAACCCATGTTATTTAATACAAGGGACAAATGTCCAAAGAAGGAATAGTTCTCAAAATCATAGTGTCTATCCTCTTCATAGGATAGCATACAGTCATCCAAAGTGAGAACTCCAGAGATGCTATTTTAATTTATGAAAATGTTTATTATTTAATAAAATACTAAACACCAAATATATGTAAAAATGTCCAACAAATGAAATGGGATCTTGCATATAGACAGAGACTGGGAGACTGTCCAAAGTTAAAGCTGGTTTTAAGATGACGAAGTGAAGGGTGGTAGTAGTTTTACATATACTTTCCAACATTAATATTCAACATTTAATGATAAAGTGGTGGGAATTGAAATGGACACAGCACAGACAGAAAATGGTTAGGAAACTATTGCCCTAGTCAGGTATGATAGCCTAGAAATACAGTGATATGGATTCCATAGATAAGATATGGTAAGTGGGGGTGAGTATAGAATGATTATGTTTGTAGTTTGAGCCTAAAATGAGACAAAGGTAGATATTAAGCCAGGAAAAAATATACAGACATCATCCAGGTAGATGTCGATCAGACATACCTTTTTGGCTATATCAAATTGAGAACTGGAATGGAAGTTTATAACTCACTATACATTGTGTCCTTGATCCCTAGGTATCTGTATGTCAAGAGGATGTTGGAACAGCCATAAGCAAATAAGAGCTTGAAGCAACCCCTCATATAGAAAGTGTAGAATTCAGTCCCACACATCATTGGTCAGAACTAACCTTAGTGATCATCAAACCCAGATTTCTGTGTTTGTTTTCATTTTCACTTAAGAGTCACACATCAAGGCTCCAAATCTGAGCAACTTCAAACATCTGCTATCTCCCAGTTTCTGTGGGTCAGAGATCCAGGTCCCATTTGCCAGATGTTTCTGATTTAACACCTCAACAGTTGGTACAATCAAATATCAGCTGACACAAGGCTCAGTGGTTGATTTGTCAAGTGCCACAGAATGTCAGACTTTGAAAGTCTCTTTCAAGTGATCCAATGCAGCAACAGTAAGGTCAGTATGACATCTTTGTGGTGATTCTAATGAGAATGGCCCTCATAGGCTCATATATGGGAATGCTTGGCCTCCTGGCTGATGGAACTGTTTGGGAAGGATTAGGAGGTGTAGCCCTGTCAGAGGTATATCATTAGGGATGGAGATGGAGTGGTTTCCAAAGCCCATACGATTTCCATTTCTCTGTCTTTCTGTCTCTCTGTCTCTCTCTCCTTTTCCTTCTCCCTCATCCACTCCCTCTCCCCCCTCATTGCCTCATGCTTATGGACATAAGTTCTCACCTGCTGCTACAGCACCAAGTTTGTCTGCCTCCTGCCAAACTCCCTGCCATGGACTCACCTTCTGAAACTTTAAGACCTAATAAATCTTTTCTTCTTTGAGTTGCATTGGTGATATTGTCTTTCTACATCCATATAAAAGCAACTAAGAAACCCTTCCTCCTTTTCACTCTTGCACCAGACATAATCAATTATTCAATCTCTCCTCTCAAATGCATACTAGACATGACTAATCATTCAAAACATTTTTCTATTCAACCAAGATTTTCTATCAGGATTTTTCTCTCTAAAATCCCCCAGTGTAAGTCTTCAATCTACAATCTACTGTCTATTGCTGATCCAATCCAATCCTCTTGTTTTATGGAGAAAAATAGGAGGTCAGAGAGGAAGAGAGGAAGCACAAATTATAATTAGGATAAGCACCAATGTTGGTTCTTTTCCTTTTATTCACTGCCTGTCTTTCAACAAGGTATTTTTTACAATTTATTTAGTTCCTATAAAATGTGGCTTAACAATATTAACACTTGTCTGTATATGCCCGTATGTATGACTGTATGCCTGAGAGAGAGGGGGGGAGAGAGAGAGAGAAAGAGAGAGAGAAAAAGAGAGAGAGAGAGAGAGAGAGAGAGAGAGAGAGAGGGAGAGAGAGAGAGAGGGAGGAGAGAGAGAAAAAAAAATGTGTGTCTTCTGGCATGTTCTCTTCTTTAGAAACAAAACCATAAGTCCAGCCTACACTCACATATATGCACACATAAACACATATATGTATATAGATTTTCCTTTATTCAGAAAGAAATCACACCATTCTCATGCCACTATGTCAAGCCCCATCACCGTGAGTGCTAACAGATTGTTCCTGGATTCTAGCGTGTGCAAAGTGCCTGGGGAAACATTCTAAAATTTAAAGAAGAGGGTCCAAGACAAAGTACTCATCATCTGAGTTACTCTGACACTAAATAGGATCTGGGATGTCAGGTGCCATAAACATCTGAAGACACGACTGAACGACTAAATGAATGAAATCAGCTATTCCCCAGTCACTGTTCATTTAGGTAGCTCGTCACGGGTTTTGTCACCCACCACTGCTTTGTGAACTTAATTTTTTTTCTTTCAACCAATTGACTTTTAAAATTCAAATTATTTTTAAAGCAAAGGTATAATTTACTAGATAAATTGCAGAGTTCTTTCTATGTGATCTATACCATCTATCTTAAAATATCCATAAAAATACTCTCAAAATTTAGAAGTCATTGTGCGTAGCATCCAGAGTGAGCGCACTGTGATAAACAAATGGCTGTGAAATCCCCTAGCATGTGTTCATGTTTGGGACCTCATAGATGGCTCAAGGGGCCCTTTAGAGAGCCAGGGGCAGTGCCTGCCAGAAGGAGCTGGCAAGAGTAATTGGTCTCCTGAACCCTGGGGAGAGATTATTGTAAAGTCTGTGAAATATCAGTCGGACTGGAAGAGGCGTGGTTGAGGCGGTGGCAGATGAGAATCCATTAAAATATTCTTTGGGGAGGCTGCTCTCGCCCCTTGCCAGCATGCCAGTCACATCCACTCGTTACTCATTCATCCAACACCTTTTCAGTTACTACCACGTGCCTGATTCTGAACTGCCTTCCGTGGAGAACAAAAAGAATGAGACACAATTCTTGTCCATCAAGAGCTCGCAATCCAGCGGAGTAGTGAGTAGGGCAACAATAAACAGCTCTTCTGACAACGGGAAGGTCTCTAATTGGGGCATGTGCAAGATGCCCAAGATCCTGGCTAAGCAAATGACTGCTTAGAGAAGTCCACACGGGGTGCAGACATGGCATCACCTGCTCTGTGTTACACAGAGCAGAAATGTAAGGCACTCGTGAGACGAAAGATGGCAAGCAGAACACACATGTGGCTGCAGTGGGACGGTCTGCCAAAAAGTGGCTGTCCATATGGTAAAGGAAGTGGACAGAGATTCAGTGCTTAAGGCTAAGGATGAAAGCAGGGATGCTGCAGGGCTATGGAGCCGGCTCAAGGAGACTTGCATTTATGCTTCTGCTAAAGAAAGCTACTGAAGGATGCGAAGCGTAAGAATAGAGTCACTAGCTCTGCATTTTAGAAAAGCAACTGATTTTAGTGGCATCGCCAGGAGATGCGAGCTCAGTGTTTTTGTCTGTACAATGGTCCCAGTAGGGCTGCAGGACAGATGAGTCAACACAGGGTGAGGCACAGTGACCTCAGAAAAGGGATCACATGTTTTGTCATTAAAATGTTATCACCCCTTTATCTCCATCTTCTTCCCTCTGACCTACCTCATTGTTGGGAAATTTGTACCCTAGAAGAAGGTGTAAAAAGAAGTCCAGAGTTTCCAATCCTGACAGGAACAGTTAGGCATTGTTTAAATCTAACTAGAGCTATTTTGAATCAAAACCATAATAATACACAGAGTAATTAGCTTCTTAAAAAATTCAAACGGAAGAAAATTGGTGATGACAGGGAGAGTTCTCAGCGTGGCCACTTACTATATGCAACTGTGTAAGACTCTCAGCTCTCTACTCTCCAATTTTCTCTGTTGGAAGAACCCCAATGCTTCTGACTCTGAAGTTCTATGCTTTTAAAATGTTCTAAACTCTGAATGGCAAAGGCTCTGTACTGGGTCTGGAAGCTCTGTGGATGTGAAAAAGAAATGCCAAGAGCCAGGGTTGTGGTGTTCTGAAGGAAAGAAAACAAAACAAACACACTAACAAACAAAGCCAGAGCAGATAGATCAGGGCTGACTAAAAGGGGAAAGCCATATGCAAGGAGACAGAAAGTCACACAGTGGCTAGATCAGGCAGTGCCTGGGAAACATGGAAAAGACCTGAATTTGTTTGTGATAAAATGAGAAGCAGCTGTAAAGATAGAAAGGGATAGAAACATAATACATCTTAACGAGAACACTAACCGCTGACTAGAGGACTGGTCTGGAAGAAAGGGGAAGAATACGCAGAGTGAGATTGACAGACATTTGTGATCAGGGAAGAGAGAACAATGGCTCAGTGCTAAACGGTGAAGGTGATGAGATTAAAACAAAGGCAGAGAAACCTGCTGTTTATGTTTAGAAAATGAGAAGAAGAAAAAAGTGAGTGTGAGTTTTAGCTTTTGGAAAGAATCAGTGCACTGTAGGGGGATAAGAGAAAATGGAAGAGAAATAATGGACATTCAAGATGCTTCTGAGCAATTGGTGTCTGACATCGCTAGGAAACATGAGGAGAAGAGATAAAAGTTGAGGAATTGACTGTGTTTCCCATTAATGAATGATGATGGAAATGAGGAGATAGTGAAGAATGAAATTAATCCAGGGTCTTGAGAGACATACACTGTGAAGAAAGGAATGGATAGTGGAGAAAAAGAATCCATCATATACAAGGTGAGGGCCAGAGCAATGATGAGGAAGAGTAGAGTTTCTGAGATTTCCCTAGCAGCAGGCAGCAGTACTGAGATAGATTATAGATTAGATAGATGGGTAGATCAACAGACAGACAGACAGACAGACAGACAATGTGGAGATGAAGATAGAGATGTGTTGGAGACAGAGATAGAGAGTAGGGTAGACAAAGAGATAGAGAAAAATAAGTAGAAAGAGCCAAATGTGAAGAGGTAACTCTCGTCTAAACTTTTGCTTAAAGAAGGAAACATCAGAGAATGGGAACTAAATGAGGATATGAATGGATTAGAGTAGTTTTTATTTTCATGAATGAGAAGTAGGACAAGATGCTTGCGGAAGTAGTGGACAGAGAGGAAACTATATGGACATGGGAACAAAGGGAAGATATACAACTACAGGTACCCATTCCCAGAGACAAGAGATGACCTGCAGTGCTCAGGCAGAGGATTAGTACTACAAGTGTGAACAATTTCTATGACTCAATTTTAAGGGATGGCTAAGTCAATAAATGGATAATACATATATAGACACATATATTTATCATTAGAATGAACAATTTTCTCAGTTGGACAAAAGCCAAGTTATCAACAAAAGGAAGGAAAGGTATCAGGGTAGATAGAAAGTTTAAGCAATAAGGCTCTTCCTGAGATTGTCTTAGATAAGAGAGAGAGGAAACCAGCTACACAGCTGAGGGATTTTCATTAGTCCAGTATCAGTGACCCTAGAACAGAGAAGACGATGGTTAGGCTCAAGGGTTCCATCTTCCTTCTTGAGATTGATAGAAGACAGGAAGGCACAACATGATAGAGACTGGCATTTGAGTAGAAGATTCTTGGATCAAAGCTGAGTTCAAGGACAGGGTGGTGGGGACAGGCACACAACACATGAATGAGACAAATAACCAGAGGTTTGGATTAGGCCAGAAAATGTCAGGGGATAGAGGTGAGCTGGACCTTCTTATTTTAGCACAGTGGGCACATTTACCACTTAGCTTCTCTGTCTCAGTTTCCCTCTTTGGCTCAGCATGATGACAGCCCTACTTCACAGTGGTCAATGTAATGAAGATATATTAATCACCTAGAATGACCATATTTGCAAAGAGATAAGGCTGGCCTACAGTATTTACTCAAAATCTTATTCTTAGAGATTAATTTTTTTAGCTAAGGCATCGGCATAACTTTGACTGTATCTTCATGATACCAACTGTCTTTATAAAAAGGGACGATTCAAGCAGTAGTTACATTGTTTCTGTAACTAGTTTGTAAGGGACCTGGAATATATTCATTTTTCACTGTTTATTTCAATATCTAGCGTTGATAAACATAGTCTAAGACATTATGAATTTTTACCTTTGTCTCTGAAGACTATAGACAAGTGGAAGGGTTGGAATGAAAGGAAGGACTATACTCCACAATGTTGAGTATAAATCCAAATATTATTTTAAAATATACTAACTGTGTTTGAGAGACAGTTTTCAAGTCATCATACTCTTCCTTGTTGGTCTTGAATAAAAATGAATCATGTATGTTCTGGGCTTCATGACGGAAATTCTAACACCACAGTCAAATGATGAGGAGCAATCCATAGCAATAGTAAACTCTTTACCAATCCTCACCAAGCTTGTAGTCTCTTCTAAATTTGCTTCTTTATTCAATTCATTTCTCAGGCTAAGGAGTCAAAGGGCATTGAATATCTATCTATCTGTCTATCTATCTATCTATCTATCTATCCATCCATCTATCTATCTATATATTTCTCTACACTTGGTTGTCAATGCCTATTATCCTTCATAGCTCCTCAATAACCTTTATGACTGCTGGCTCCATCCCCACAGTGCTGCTTATTTTATCTTCATCTTTTGACTATTTCCATCAGTGTTCATAGATCCTCTTTTAATTCTCCTCTTGTCTCACCATTTCCAGTGGTACTTTACCCTAGTCACTTTGAAAATAAAGCAAAATACAGTTTCCCCAGAAAGAAGCTCAGATGTCATAGACAATGTTGTCTCATCACATGGTTGGATCTCTTTGTGTTCATGGTTACTATAAATGGTTGTGATAAATGTTCAGGTAGTATCAGGTGCAAGGTGAGTGACTAAAATGGCAACTGTCATAGCACCCTTGCCTGGATACCCTCATACATGGAAGTCAAGAATGAAGTCAAGACTCCTTTATGTTGTTCAAAGCTCATTCAAGATTTGTCCCAAGTTTTACTTTCAGACCCAACTTTTTTCATCTATAATTTAATCACTGAGGGTGACATCTTGCCTTGTGTCCACTGTCTCAGTATTCTCCAACTCTGGTATGATTCACAGTGTAGAGATTAAAAAATGTTCTGGGGGACAGAAGGGAGGATGCTTTTATATAATCTTATATTCAAAAGACAACATTCCCAGAAAGAACATGGGCAATGGCAAACATCTTTGGCAAATACTAATAACAACTTTACAAATCCCACTAATCTCCTCCTTCTCAGCGCTGCTCAGTGGATCGATCCTAGAATCCATTATTTTAGCACGTTTCTACCTCCACTCTCCAACCTCTATTTCCCCAGAGACTCTACAGTTCAGTGATTTTTTTTTCAGCTTATTAAAGTCACACTGCTGATTTCTCATTCTAAAATCTGCTTACAATAACAGGGTGAGAGAGGGGACTCCAGAATACTGAAGTCCAAGAGGTGCATTGGGCTCAGCCATGGTTAGGAAGGCTTAAGTAATGCTATTTAATCCCTGTGTCTTCACTTTTCACAGCTGAAAAATTAGCATATCAGCATCTAAAAGAAAATGCTGAATGGTAAGGATGCAAGAGATACTAAGTTCCCCTCAATCCTGTCAGTCCGCAACTCAAACCAAATTATTAATCCAGAAATCAGTGTGGTCTCTTTATTGAGCATATGCTATGTACTTGACTCTTTAAAATCCATTTGTTGTTTCATCTTCATAGCCTCTCCCATTAGTTAAGAATCCTTTTTAAGTATACAATGTCATTAAGCCACACAATTTAATTCCTGTGCCTAAGTTAGAGAGAAGGTAACTTGCAGAGTTGAGACATGCTGCTCTCTTGTGCTAAAATCTGAGTCCCATAGATGCCTGGTCTTGTGTATTGAGTACCACACAGCTCCTACATAAGCCCTGCTTTGTGTCTGCAGCTGGATATCTCATTTGTCTATTTCTTTCCCCCCTACTAATATGGCGCTTTAGATGGTTGTCTCAAGCAGTTCTACCGACCGAATACCTGCAAAAAACTCATAGAAGTTCAAATGAAAGTATAGTGTGAAAAGCCATTTCTCTCTCTGATAGTCTGTGACTTTCTTTTCAGGTACTTATTATTTTACCTAATAATAAAAATAACAATGTTTCTATTTTAAAAATGAAATGTTCCACTGAGTTCTGGACTAATGATCTGACTTTACAGACTCAAAGGTTTCAGGAGGACTCTGGTAGCCTCTCCAGAACTCTGTTGAATTAGTTCAAGGACAAACAGGTGAAAACACTTGGCTTTGTAGATAGTTTCATCTCTTAGAAGACAAAGGACTATATATAAATGTAGGGAGAGAACACTGGTAGAATTGTTCACCAGAAAATGAGAATTGGTTGACGTTAAAATGACCAGAGCTCTCAAATAATGTCACCTTTGTAATCATTGGGGAAGAGTAGTCTGGTGCACAGTAGAACCTCAACATCTAAAGCACAGGAATGGAAGGAAAGACAGACACAGGACTGTGCTGTTCACAATGGTTAGTAATTACAAGTGTCACGGGTGAGAGGAACCTGGGCACAATACATTGACTGCTCTGTGACATGCTTGGCTCAAAAGATCATGGGAGCAGATGTAGTGAATAGGATGAGAGAATGCCTCAAGGCTATGGAAAGAACAAAGGGAACAAAGATCTGAAGGAATTCTCGGACCCTGGTTTTGCTCCTCCACCCCGCTGTTAAGCAGCATTGACTGGTCCTTCAACCTTAGCACAAACTGAACGAATACATATTTGTGCTTGAGTCTTAGGTTCTTGATTCTCTTCTGGTCCTCTCTGTTTGAGCCAATACTCATTGTCTTTAGGTTTTGACTCCTATATCTACAGCTCCCTTTCCTTTCTGATAGCCAGGCCTTTTGAGTCGTGCTTTCCTGAATGAAGTAAATGTCTGTACCAGTCAATGCACAATTGTCGTTTGTGACCTTCCTGAGGTTTCCTGTTTCCTCCTAATGCATTAGAAGAACAAATCAATAAAGTCTGTGTCCCAGTACCTTGGGTAACTGCCATCTTCATGGTTACATCACTATCCAGGACAACTGCAGAGCAGAGAAGAGCTTAACCCCATGAGGGGTGGGAGGGCTTGGTTGGGCCTACTACAGCCTGACATGGACACACTGAAATTGCTCCTGGCTCCCATGAAGGAACAAAACCTCCCCACCATGGGGTGATTGGTATGCAGTAGCAACCCACTCCCTTGGCACTGGGTGCATGGGGCCCCAGGAGGGAATTAAAGAAGGAAAGGGCTGTTGTCCTTGACAAGGAAACGATTGATGTCTCTGCTTTCTCACCCTCTTTAAATTGAGATGGGGACAAGATTAAAAGTTCAGGCAGGAAGCCAGTGGGTGACTTACAACAGTGAACAGCCAGCCTAGTAGTACATAAGGAAGTGGGCAGCACATTGCTCAAGAAATTAGCTGCTTCTGTGTTTTTTTTTTTTTAACCAAAATTCAGACATTGGAAGCTTCTCTTGACAGAAATGGTAAGAGCTAATATAATGACTAGCAATTAACCCTATTTATTGTACTTCATATGCAGTAGCCTGTATTTTATGTTCATCATCTCATTTGATCTTCACCATGATGGAAAAATAAATCAATATGATTGTTCCTATATTATTGAAGAGAAAACTGGGGCTCAAAAAGTTAACCTGAAAACTAGTTACAGTGAAACAGAACTAAGATTCACACTCAACTCTGCCAAAGCATTTCATATTCCATTGCATCATATTAATTGATGGATATTAGCATCAGTAGTTTCTCTAAGGATCTAGGCACAACTTGGGCTTCAAATGGAATGAGTGTGGCCATTGATTGAAGAGTTAAAGTCAGGGCTGACCAACCACTTGTTGTTTAGCTACTAAAGATGATGAATCCTATTCCTTTACCCGAAAACTCTGCTACTTCACTGAGGGAATCTCTGTGGTCCTTTTGTTTGTCCTTGATTTTGTGGCACAGAGTAGAACCTCTTTCAGTTATCAGTGTCTTCCCAATATAAACCAAGCCATCACTGGGGGTGGGATTAGGGAACAAAGATCAGATCCATGAGCATATCTGATACTGACACTTCTACAGGAGCAGAGTTAGGATGAGCCAAGGTCAGGCGGTATGAAATCAAACTTAGATAGAATCTTCACAATTTAAAAAAAAATGAGTGTAATAAAAATAAATTGAAGATAGATTGAAGATTAGAGCTATCTGAGTGGTGAGACAGTTGCACATGAGACGAAAGGGCTAAAAGCAGTTAGTTCTAGAAACCTGATAGCTTCCATGAATAGTTAATGACTGGGCAAAGCTTCTCCTGAGAAGGTTCCACAGCCTGCTTTGAATGAAACCTCACTTATCTTAAAGACACAGTGTTTTAAACAGGACATCTGAGAATCCTACCCCCTTTCATGGAGTGACTGGCACTTATTTTCAGGGCAGGCACCTGCAGAAATCTCAGTGCTTAGCACACTGGAGGGAAAGGGCAAGGTATACCCTTGATCCCCATAAGAACCAGTAAGGTTTGTCTAAGGCATCTCTCAGAGGGAATAAATGTCTTTAATCAGAAGGGACACCAGGCAAGTTTGCATGGTGAGAGCAACAACAAAAAGTCTTCTCTCTCTTGGAAGAGACCTCAAAGCTTATGGTAAATTAGCAACATGCTCTATTTTAAAGTGTGTCATACAATTTGGAGTTTTATTAAAGAGATCAATCATGTTGTTTTCCTCCAGAGTGAAGCAGATTTAAAATCTGATCTGATAGCGTAATTCATAATATGACTTAGTGAATGTGACAATGACCTCCGAACTTCTCTAGTTCAAACCTCAAAGCCATATTCTTCTTTCTCTCAAATTTGACCCAGTAGTTAGAGATATCTTTTGAGCATCAAATTTTTTTGCCTTGCCCATACAATTGTATGCTATTATACTAGGCACCTTTTTTTAAGTTGTAATTTTTCTCTGTGATATCAAGAAGTATGCTTCCTAAATCCTTGGGTTAAAAATATGACCTAGAGCACCCCCAGCGAACTTGTCTTGATCTATCCTAGAGAGGTTCCACTCTGAGTATTTTCTGTGTCTCTGGTATTTCTTCTTCTGGCTTCATCTCCACTGTTTGGTAAAGTGAGCTTCATCTGATATTTTGTGGGTTGAGTGCTTAACTCTTCTGATTCAGAACAAAGGGCTATACTTCATTCTGACAATCTGTACCCTGCGGGCTTTCCTCATGAGCAGTTCCTTCCCAACCTCTATGGAGAATAATGGTGAAAGTCTATTTATTCAGCACTCCTCATGGGTGAAGGCCCTTCCAACCTATAAATAAAACAAATTTAACTTTTGCGGGGTTACTAAAGCCATGGAACGATAAATAAGTGGGCTGGCTGCCTGCTGGCCATGAGGATCAAGCCAAGGATTTTCATGAAATAGGCTAGGACCTCAAAATGTATGGAGTCTTTTACATAATCCGAATTTGAACTAGTAATAATAATAACAATAATTCTTTCTTTATTGCAGACTTCCTCACTAAAGTAAAAGAAAACTAAAATCAACCTTTTCTTGGTGATATGATATTTGAAGGATTTATAGTTACTTACTACATTTAAAATTGGAAGGGAATATTCCAAGATAGCAAGATAAGGTGATTGTTTTAGTTACTGTTCTATTGCTGTGAAGAATATGACCAAGTCACCCTATGAAAGGAAGCATTTAATTGCCTGCTTGCATAGAGTTTCAGTGGCATAATTACCATGATGGGTAGCATGGCAGCAGGTGGACAAGCATGGTACTGAAGCAGTACCTGAGGGCTTACATCCTGACCTGCAGGAGAGAGAGAGAGAGAGAGAGAGAGGGAGAGAGAGAGAGAGAGAGAGAGAGAGAGAGAGAGAGAGAGAGAGCCTGGTATGAGCTTTTTAAACCTCAAAGTCCATTCCCAGTGTCATACCTTCTCCAACAAGACCACACCTCCTAATCCTTCTTAAACAATTCTACTAACTGGGAACAAAACATTCAAATATGTGAGCCTATGGAGGTCATTCTCATTCAAAGCACTACAGTGGTATTTGCGCTTTTTGTTAGTGTGTTTATTTTTGATCAGTTCTCACTGTGTAGATCAAACCTAGAACTCACAGAAAACCACCATACCAGGTTTTCTTAGTGCTTCTTGTATCTCCTAATTGATCACTTACCATGTGCTCATTCCACTATTATACTGAGACATTTAAAGCAATATAAATAAAACATCATCCTTGTCTTTTAATATAATTCACCAATAGGACCAATCATGATTTTTAATTTACTTCAAAAATAATTTGAGGATGGAGAGATGGCTCAGTGATTAAGAGCACTTGCTTTGCCGGTAGACCTGAGCTGAGTTCCCAGAAGACCTGAGCAGAATTCCCAGCACTCCACATTGGGTATCTAACAAGTGACTCCAGCTCCAGGGGATCCTCTTTTGGCCTCTGAGGGAACCTATTCACCTCATACACGTGGATACATATATACAGACACACATAAAAATTGATTAATTTATTAAAAAAAAGCTTTCTAAAATTCATGACTATTATAGAGTAGATAGAACTTAAGTGAAGGACAAGATTTTTGGAATCAGATGCATCTGGTTGAAGCTTTGCCTCTGAGTCTTCCTATTTAAGCAAGCTTAAGAAACTGCTTCTCCTAGACTATTAGGATAATAGCGCCTTCACAACATGGTTTTGAAGGTATACAACAAGTATATCAACACACAACAATGTGCTCAAAAAATGCAGTTCCCATTTTCCATACCTAAAAATAAAAGTTTTTAGTAATGCGAACTGCTAAAAGTTTAAATTTGGGCAGACTCAGGCAAGGTTATTGGAAGAAAGAAAACTTCAGCTATGAATGAGTTGATTCAAGAAATTAGTTCAATTTTATTCATGGGAAAAAAAATCAGAAGATAATTTATGGAGAACAGTTCCTGTGAATCAAGACTCAGGGTCAAAATAGTGGTGAATCTAAATGGTAAGTGAGAAAGACTCAATTGTAGAAAAAGAAATGGCTCCAGCAAAGCCAGAGAGTGAGAGAACTATTTCATGGGTTAACATCTGAAGATATATGAAAATACACGAACAGGGAGAGGAGATGAAATTAGCATTTGGGGGCTTTGTCCTATCTACTTCACATACCTCATTTGGACTAGTGTTCACAGAAATCCTCAGATGTGGCTATCAGTGCTTCCACAACAGACTCCAAGAATCAATAACATCAGCCATGAGCAGAATAAAAATCCACACTCATGATATTCCACATCTGTTATGGTTTACATGCCAAATGTCTCCAACCAACTTATGTTGGAGCACCTGGCCTCAGTTAGCAGGACTATTTAGGAAGCTAAAGAACCTTTAGAAGACAGAGCCTGGATGGAGGAAGTCCATCACCAGAGCAGGCCTCACAGGTTAAGACCCAGTTTCAACCAAGTCCTCACTTCTTTCTATTCCCTGAGATGTAGTAAGACAGCTGGTCCTGCTGCTACAGAGAAAGTTCTATCCACCATGTCTGCCTTCCCATGATGGACCTCATCTCAAACCACAAGCTAAAAGAAACCCTTCTTTCTTGAAGTTGTTTCTTCCGTGTATTTTGTTGCAGCAACATGGAAAACGTAATACCACTTCTAGTCTTTCATTGAATGTTCCATGAAAAATAACTTACTGGGACTTCTGGCCACTTAAGCAGTTGACACTAGAGCACTGAAAGAGATGGAATGAGTGGGTGGATGACCAAATAGATAAAAAGATAGAAAAATGCCTATGTGGAGAGACAGTGGATGGATGGACCTGTTAAGGAATTTGGATCAACGTGTGTGAAGAAATTGAAAGGAGGGTGAATTGAATGTAAGCTCTTCTGCCCGAGGCGCCAGTAAAATCTGACAGTGCTAATAAAGACAAATTGAAAGAAGGAACAATTCACTAAGAAAGGGAGAAGAATTCAGTGCTGTGACTCTGAATAAAATTTTCTATGGGAATTACCTGCTGAAGTATTGTTAAATGCAAATATGCTCACTGGATGACCATGGCTACATAGACAGATTGGCCATCTTGTCCCAAGGGTAGGTTTGCTTGCTGAGTATTGGTGCTAAACCTTCAGAGAGGAATGGCAGCCAAGACTGTCACAGAGATTACCATTCTGCTGACATCTGGATTCTGAAGGAAGTAGTCAATTAGTGGGAAAGAAAATAGGAACATAAATTCTTCAAATATTTGGCAAGCAAAAGAGCCTGTTATTTTATTTTTCCTTTAAATATTGTGCTGGAGTCATTTGAAACCTGATCACATTCAACTCATGGCACCCGTGGATTCTGAGCACCTTCCACCTGGTCATCCCTCACCTAGGCTAGCTGATGCCTCTGCAGGTAGAACTGCCTTCCGTAAGCTTCCCCACTGTGTGGACCTGGTTCCGCTGGAATTGTGCTTCCCAGAACACCGTTTCCTACATTGGGTGCTCAGAGACCTTGACATGAATTATAGAAGATGGAGACCATCATAAACCATACTGGTTTTATGCTGAGAAAGACACTGCTGGACACCAAGGCCTCTTTGGTCATGGTCTGTTGTCACTAATCCACCACTGACCTTGGCCTGAGGCAGAGCAGCCTGGTCCTTGGCATCCACCTTCTATTTACCCAGCTCCTAGGTTGCTTAGGCATTAGCTTCATAATGAAGGACAACAGTTCATCTGCAGTGCTTAAGCATCCTTGAAGCTGAAGGCTTGAAGGAAACCCTCTGCTTTGACAGGAGTCCATTTGTTGGGAGATAACTCTGAAGTTATTGTGTGGTGGTGGCCCCCTGCTCCATTTCTGAGGAAAACTATATGTCAGTGGCCCCCTGCCACAGTTCTGGGGAGAACTGAATATCCTGTGGCCCTTTGCCACCATTCTGAGGAGAACTGAATGTCCCATGGCCCTTTGCCATCATTCTGAGGTGAGTTGCCAGGCTCTGGAGAAAGAGGCAGAGGCAGAGGCAGATGGTGAGCACCTAGACCGTATTAAGCATTTCCACGTAGAAGGCCTGAAGCTGGAACTCAGCTGTGACAGCTAGGGACACAGAGGAGGTCAAATCAGGTGACTTCCCTGCTTCAGGTTTATGCTTCCAAGCTCTAAAGTCCTATGGTTTTGTAATTGAGAACTTGGCAGCAAGTCAATGGGCTTTGACCCCTGCTTACACAGATTTCCCTCAACCCCCATGTTTCCTCTGAAACAGAGGCCTCTTGAGGGGGAGGCTGGATTGAGATGGTGTGCTGCTCAATAAACTAAGTTCCTAGTAAAGAAACATGAAGAGAACTAGCACTTACTTAGCACTGATGGGCACACATGTGTACTAAGCCTCTCAGAGGGTTATCATAAGATCAGTTGCCAGTGCCTTTAGAAACTGAATAGTGTGTGTATGTGTGTGTATGTGTGTGTCTGTACAAGAGTGTGTGAGTGTGTGTGTGAATGTGTGTGTGAGTATGTGTGCGTATGTATCAGAATATTATCCGCAGTCAATTGACATAGTCTGAGAATTGGTTTGTTGCCTACATGCTTTTATTGTTTTGGTAGCAACAATAAGATCACACTGTATTTGTTGCGTACCTGCCATATACACGATTATGGAGATAAGGGCCAGAGAGGTTAAGTAACAGGTCTGAGATCTCACAGCCAGGTCACATTCAAATACATCTGACTCAAAAGCCAACATTACCTTTTTTCTTTGTTGAGCAGGAATCAGACTCTTCTACTGACACATAGGTATATCCATATCCCTGGATGCTCATCCTATGAGCAAAATGTAGGCTAGCATCATAGTGGGTTGGTATGTTAATACAACCCACAGCCAGACACTGGATGACACTGGTTACCTGTCACATGAGAGGGTGATTACTCATTGTGTTCCTGTCCAGTCTGTGAGGGACTCAGGATCAGTACTCAGTTCTTTCCAAGTGAAGACACTGAAGTTAGAGACTAGAGTTAGCTCCTCATCCACGTTCACACTCATCTGTCAGGTCATTGCTCTACCCCACTACCACTGTCTCTCCAGCATCTGCCCTCCCCAGAAATTTAATGTGTATGTTTGACAGACACACAGAGACATACAAAGAAAAAGAGAAAGAGAGGCAGAGAGAAAACAGAGAGACAATGAAAGAGGGATAAAGAGAATTGCAGGAACAGGCTAACAGAGAAGAGATGGGAGGGAGGGGATATGCTGCATTCAGCCTTCCAAATAACAACCCAAGGGAGATAATATCTTGGTGGCAGCTTCCCATAATGGACGGAAGCACAACCAGGCCTTCTAGAGCTTTCCTGAGATGGCCCGCTGCTTCCTTGAAAACCTCCTATTGGAGAAAGCCTGTTCCCCGAATGCCCCGTGCTTTGCCCTGTAACAAGCACAAAGAACTGGTGTCACTGGGATCTGGAGCTGGGGCTGTCACTTCATTCCCTTTCCCATGGGAAAGGAGCGTCACCAGCTTTGAGGAGCCTGTGTGACCTCCTGTGTCGGCTTTCTCGTACCATCGCCCCAAGATGTATTTCAAATCTAATGATTCTTCTCCTGGCATGAATCGAAGAGATCCACTCTTCTTAGCCCTACTCCAATCAGCGAGGATTTGTCAGTGTGAGCCCCGACAAGGGTAGGCGGTGAGAATATATGAAAGAGGAGACGACCAGAGTGCCCTAGATTCTCAGCCTCCACTATAATAAATAACGTGTGAGACGGGGCTGGGGGTGGGCAGGGAAAAGATGCATCATCCACTCTCATGGAGGTCGCACTGCCCTTCTCGTCTCTTTTCAGAGAAAAGCCTTTTTTTATACATGCACACCACACTCACTCACGCATGCACATTTCCCTGTGAGAAGCCAACAAAGCGTTCTGGTCATGTATAGGCCACTCAGCTTCTTCAGAGTTGAGTAAGATTAAAACAGCCCGACATCTCCAATCTCCCTCAGCCGGCAGTTCATGCACTTGCATAGGCAGATGAAAAGGGGGCTTTGGGGATGTATTAAAAAACATGTATGGAGATGATGGATGGAGGGAGAAAGCTGGTGTGTGCAGGAATGTGATAGAAACTAATGGCTTTCTGTATTTTTTTTTTTGGTCTTTTGTTTCGAGGCCCATAGTGCTAGTGCATTGGAAGGGTTCTGGAATTTCAGAACACAAAGTAGCAGTTTTAAATAATGAGAGAAGATTCCACATGGAACGCTCATCTGGCTGTGGCAGCCTGTGACTGAATGAGAGAAAAGTGCCCTAGAAGCTATTCATTACGAATTCACTGGAAGCTCTCAAACGAGGCTGGCAGAAGCTGAAATTGAAGTGGTCTCTGACCTAATTTTCTTCTGCATGAAACATCTGCATCAAGGCTCTCTTTGATGTATTCCACTTGGCTCTGTCTACAGGATTGTATCACATGGCCTCCGTGTTGCCTTCTTATTGAAAGACATTTTCAGCCTGAGCAAGGTAATGCGCAATGTTAGCGTTACCCAAACTAATCACTCAATGGGCTCCTAAAATAGAAACAATAGCAATTCAGAGACACTGTTGTCTGCTGGCTGTTCTTGCAGCTTGGGCTCCTGGTTTTCCAACTTAGATTGCTGGCATTTGCCTCATGCAATTCCAAAACAAAGGACGGAGAAGACAGGAGAAGCCATGCAAGATAACGTTGGGACCAGGAGCACAGTGGATGAGATTCTCCTCTTGTTTGATCCTTCAAACTGTTGGCTAGGATTCGGGATCCATTTCAAACCACACAGAGGAGGGTTGAGAGGTCTTTACCTTAGGAAAAGAAAGGCTCTCTTGATTTAGGTGTTTCACTGAGAAAGGTGTGTGTGTGTGTGCGTGTGTGTGTGTGTGTGTGTGTGTGTGTGTGTACTGAATGTTGACTGTTTTGTGATTCTCAGTGATCTGTAAAGTACTTTAAAAAAAAATTCTCCCCCTTCTTATGCTCTCCCAACCTAGGTGGAATGCAGGAATGAATTTTAAAGAGAAATAATGATAATAATCTCTTTTTAAAGCCACCATAATGAGGCTCCTTCTTTATGCTCGCAGAATAGCTCTTGGCTTTCCCCCATAGAGGCTCACAGAGCATCTTGTTAATGGTACACTCCTTTCCCACCATCCCAGCATTATGTGAATAACCATGGTGTCTTTTGTATCCCACCCCCTGAAGAAGAAACCTTTGAAATTCTAAATAACTGTGCTGTGGGTTTTAATGTCTGCTTTTGAGAAGAGATTGTGAGGCACACTCAGTGAGCAAGATGTAGCTTGCCTTTGAAAAGCCTTTTAGACTCCTCTGCCCCATGAATTCAGATGACGAAGCAAACTTGCCCACGCTCTCCTGTTCTTCTTCTTCCAAGAAGAACTCCGGACATGATCAGAAGCTCCCTGTTGTCCAAATATTGATAGTCCCAAGTAAAAAATATGTGCTTCCTCCATTCCTTTCTGAAAGGAGGGCATCAGCCATGTGTGTCCTGGTAGGGACTCTAGCATCAGGTGGCTGTCCACTTCTCTCGTAACTGGTGTGTAACATACACTACACAGTGGGTAACATAACAGATGTACATTATGAATTTCGACAGAGAGTTTGGAAGCATTAGAGTTGGACTCACTCTGTGGGCACCCTTCATCATCATTAAGAATTAGACCAAATGGTCCCTTCCTCCAGGAAGCCTTTCTTCAACATGCTTTATGTACTTCAGCCTGGAAGCTGTCAGTCCCTCAATTAAAGCACTTAGAATTTCATAATCTTTGTCTTGTCCATCAAGCTATGCCATCTTGAAGGCAGGCATGATATCTAACATTATAGTTACCTAGGCTAGACTAGAACATCCAAATTTAACCAAGACTTTCCTAGTTTCAGGATAGAAATTTCAGAGTCTTAGAAATCCCTCATTCCTATCAAACTACCCATGCAGAGGACATACTCAATAAACATGTTTTGAACTTCAAAGAAAGCTATCACAGCATCACCTTTACCCTATAGACAGTCAACTCTAGGCCTGGCTTGGAGGAGCTGTCTCTCTCCCAAGACTTGGCAAAGACCCAAGCTACTGCCTCTGCAGTCCTATAATCTCAGTCCTAGACTGTGTAGATGCTGCCTGCTGCAAACTCTATCCTGTGTGCTACTTCTTTGAGTATCAGATACATGGGTTATAAGGCACATGGTGTGAAGGAAAAAGAGAGAGGGAAGGAAAAGTAGAGAAAGGAAAAAGGAAGCAAGGGAAGAGGAAGAAAAAGGAGGGAGGGGGAATGGAAGAGAAAAGGAGGCAGAGAAGAGAGGAGGGGGACAAGAAGATAGAAGAGGTTAGGAAAGGGCAGTGACAGATGATAAGATGAGAGAGGGAGGGAAGGAAAGACAAGAAGACAAAAGAGTGGAGGGAAGGGGAGAAGAGAATTCTCAGTCTTCCTGGTGCTCAGCCCTAAGGTACACCCCCTTCACTGCCCATTTAACGTCATCTGCATCTGTCTAGGCATCTCTTTTGACCCCACCCCTCAAGTCTCTCCCTCCTTCAGTTTCCGCCCTTCCAACCCAAGAAGCCGGTGCCCCTTCTGAGACCCATGGCCTCATCTTCTGTCCTTGTCCAGTGCTGGACAAGTGTGATGTGGGGCTGCCAATGGGTTTTCTATTTTAAGCAACATCATCCTCCTGTACCTCAGTCTTCTTATCTGTTAAATAGGAACATTGACTTCAATGTTTCTGTGATTTCTTAAGATAAATCTTAAATGCAGCATCACTTGTGATAAATAAAGTCAATGTATAGTCACATGCCTTTGTGGGGGAGAAGCCTTTAAGGGTAACCTAAATACCAGTGGTCATTATCTTGGATGAAGGAGATGATTATATGCAATATATAATAATTTCTATCCAGGCGTGGTAGCTCATCTCTTCAATCCCAGCACTAAGACAGCTATGGCAGGAGATCACCATTATGTTAAGAGCAGCTTGCACTACATAATCAGTTCTGGGTTAGCCTAGATTAAATGAGAGTTTGAGTGAGACCTTGTCTCATGAAGCCACTGTCAATCAGTCAGTCAATCAATCAATCAATCAATACATTGATTGATTCTCTAACAAGATATCTAATAATTCCCCCCAAAGATCAAGTTTAATAAATTTTTCAAAATAGCTTATTTCATGATACATCTTAAGATTTATTTTTATTCATGTATATATGTGTATATGCAACCTGTATGTGTGTACCAGTGGATGCCAGGAGAGGGTGTTGGATCTCCTGTAGCTGGAATTATAGGAGTTCTCGAACTGGGAACCAAACTCAGGTTCACTGGAAGAGCAGCAAGTGTTCTTAACCAGAGAGCCATCTCTCTAGTCTCCCTGATACATGTTAAATAAAAATATGTCCAAAAAGATTCAGAGTCCTTGAAAATTATTGCCTAAAGCCAGATTCACTCATATTTTTGAAAAGACAAAGTTTTTGACATGATTGTCTTCTAAGAACTTCTTTTCTAATATTTTGCTTTAATTTGTTGGATGCACTCTTAGAAAAAATACAGCATTTATTTTTTCTCTTGATTCAAAAAATGTTTATTGAATTGAAAGTAGTGCTAACTATTCACTTAGTACTAACAGTGTATTTCACAATAAGAAAAAATAGATTAAGATTATACATGTAAAGTTTTTAAAAACAATACCAAAAAAATACATTGAACACTTAGTATGAGTAGTGCTAACAATTATTGTTGATATCACATAAACTTTATAGTCATTTAGTAGAGAGAGAGATAAGATTCAAAATGTATATGATCAGAATTATTTCCAGTAGAAAAGGTTACAAAAGTAAGACCTTTGTCTTACTACAGGTTACAGAGATAATTTCTGTAACCTATAGTAACCCCAGGGGCAGTCCCTAAAGTTAGACATTGAAATGGCCCTATGGCCATTGAGTAGTAGGATTTCCAGTGTCAATTGTAGAAGTAATGAGATCTGGACTCTAGAATATGGTTGAGAGAGTCCCAAGTGGACTTTAAAAAAAAAAAAAAAGTATAGTCAGATCTCTTAGAAAGATGGAGAGCTACGACTTCATCTTGTTAGGTGATCTGATTTGCTTGTTTGCTTGCTTGCTTGCTTGCTTGCTTGCTTGCTTGCTTGCTTGCTTTTGCCTACTGGCTAATGAAAGTAGTTTATTGATTGTCTACAGATGCAGAGGGAAATACCCCCACCCCAAATAATAAGGAAAATCTCCCTAAATGAAGTAAATGATTGAATCCCTGAGGCAGGGACAACTTTACATTAGCCAAGGAGGCTGCTGTCAGGAGGAGCTATTCTTTGTTGACAAGCAGGAATGCAGCCAATAATGTGAAGGGTTTAATTCCTGTGGGCAGCTGTTCACTGGGAACCCACTTGGTACAAAGATAACACTGGGAACAATGGGAAGCCAAGAGACAGGTAAGTCAAGTGTCTGCCTCTAATCACTACAGAATGTAGGGGAGGCAAGATGTTCGAAGGCTTCAGGAGAGAACCTAAACCAAGTGAGCAAAATAGGGAAGGGTCTTGTGGGCTGCCTCTTCTTTTTCATCTTTCTCTTCCTTTCCCTTCCCCCTCCACACTACAAGCCTTTGCCTTGGGCCTCCCCAAGGACAATAGAAGAGCTGCCCTTGATGAGCAGGAGAGGATTCTCCTTGCCTGCCTCCCAGGGTTGCCTAGCTTTGACTTTGCTCTGTAGAGAATAAATCACAGCCACTCCACTCCCCTGGTGAAGGTCCCCAGGGAGCTGAGACCTCATCTCCTCCCGGAGAGCCTGCCTGTAACATGGGATTGTCAGGTACAAAGAGGGGGAACCTTCAGAGGCCCACACCCCTGTTTGGAGAGCAAGGAGGGTCAAGGGGAATAATTGCTAGCAGTTGAATGTGAGCAACTGCGGAAGGATTGGAAGGAAAAAGGTTTTAAGAAGGGAAGAAAGAAAAAGAGGAAAAGAAAAGCCTGTACACCCCACCCCCCGCCTTCTCCCCCATACTCCATAGTCTATGCACAGAGAACTGCATGGTGGTCTGGGTCCTTGTAGAACATTTGTGTGCCGGACAATAGCACAGCCTGGCTTCAGATCATCAGCTGCTGGTTTCTGGTTAGCTCTCCCTTTATGTGAGAGCACAATGCGAGCCTTCAGTCACACTGACTCTTGAGAAATACATCTGGTTTTTTCTTTCAGACGCTCTGAAAAGGTCAGCCTGTTCGTTTCTTAGACGCGAGACACCACATTTTTTTTTTTCTCCCTCTGAACTGGAAAGACAGACCTACACCTTTTCTTGCCTCCTGGTACATAATTAGACATGGTGCGGCTCTCACAGCCAGCCAGCCCATCCCGTGCACTTTGCAGAGACACAGCCCAGCATCCCTGGCTGCTGAACTCCTGGGCTGATCACAAAGGCTCCATACAGTCTCTCCTTTCCCCGCCTGGAGACCCTGGGATTCTCTGGCTGGTTGTTTTGTTAATTATGACAAGGACTCCCCCCCCCCAAGCCTGCCCCTCCCAATGCAGTGTATGACCAGTGATGCTGTCTGTGGCAGAAAGAAGGATGCAGAATTTTGCACACTCAAAACAAAACACACACGCACACACAAAAACCTCACATTTTAATCATTTTCACTCCAGTGATGGTTAAGATTCTCCATGCGCATTGTAACATAATAATAAATGTGCCCATGAGGGAAGAATGCGCAGCAGCTGGTGTCTGACAGATTATCTCATTCCAGACAGGCAAGCGGTCCATGGTACGGAGAGGCTGGAGCCTGAAGAGGCAATTTGGCACACATTGGGGTTTCACCTCTCGACGACGGAGGTCCAAGTGGCCCACCACGTCAGGGCCTATGTTCCTCAGAGCTTCTCTCTGGCTCATCGCCTCCCAGAGCTCCTGACAGCCATAGAAAAGGGGATTATTCTGTGAGCTAAGCCAGTTCATCTCTCGCCCCTCCTCTAGTGCACTCATATTCTAACCAGAAGAAGCAATTATGGTCCCCACTCGGCCCCCAGTCCCCTGCATGAGCTCTGCTCTTTCAGGCGTGGTACAAGCTATTTCCTCTTCCCCCTGATATCTTCACCTCCACAGCAAACTCCTGTGTTCCAACCCATCTAGAGTCCTTCTGCAGAAGAAAGCTAGTCCCTGACTTCCAGAAGCTTCTAAAACATTTATCCTATTATTTTATTACTGGGTTTCGCAGTCACTTGTTTTCCATGAACTTCGGCACAGCAGCTAAGGGCGTATTTTCTAATGAAGCCCAAGTGTAGGCTAGAGTTGTAAATGTTTTTCTTCTATGGGCTTGCTTAATCCTCATAGCCCTAACAGGGAAGAAGAATCTGGGTCTTTCTTGATGTTGTATGCTGGGCCCCAGCAAAATTTCCCTGAAGCGATGGGGCTGGAAAAGTCCTGCCTCACCTCTGTTCCTGAATTTAAAATACATTATGAACCCACCAGCCTCTCAGTGCCTATTGCCTTCTTACATGAGACCTTCCTCACTGGGTGGTCATTCTGAGGTTTTAAGGCAATATTCTTTGTCTGTCTACAGGTTTATTTTTGAATGCCAGTTTCCTTCCCAAGTGGACACTTCATAGAGATGACAGCACTGCCTGCCTTGTTCACACCTATCTTCCCAGTTTCTAGAACACTACTTGTCACCCTGTAGGAGTTCGTTCAATTTTTTGATGAGTGTATAATGAACAAATTGAGCAATAGCAAGCTATGAGGCCACAGTCTATGTTTAACCTGGGTCATGACTGCAGCCAACATCCTGTGAAATGTGCCTCAGAGGAAAGACAGTGCCCACTGTGCGCTGAAGACATTTAAACAATTGTCCCTTGGACTGCTGACTTAGATGGCGTCTAACCCCTTTCTCTGAGTTTCTGAGGGTACAAGTGACAATATTACAATAGCCCTCCCACTGCTGTGGGAGAAAACTGAGGAAGTTTTCAGTCTACTCAAAGAAATAACTTTCCAGAATTAAATCTGAGAAGCAGCTTAGCCATTCAGTCACAGAGGTCTGAATCCCTACTATGTGTTAGCTAGTTATAGACGCTGGTGAAATTGTCTCATGGTCAATATGAAGACCACATCTTAATCAAACACCATGTAAAGGTAGTGACACCACCTCCAATGTTATAGAAGACAAAAACAAAAAACAAAAAAAAAAAAACAAGAAATATCTAAATGACTCTTCAGCCTGTCCCAAACTTGCAACTTTTAAAGAATAGCTCAGAGACTTGAGGTACTGTGATACAAGGAGACACTAAATGCTAGGAATAGTGTAAATTCTGGGAAACACTCGCAAGTGAGAAGTTTTGAGATTTCAGTGATGTTGATGGACAGAGTTGAGGAGTTTCAGTGTCAGACGGCTTCAGCGGTTAGTACAAGACAAAGGGTTGCTTCTCAGTCTAGGACAGGTTGCTCACAACCTGTGTGCTTGTCTGATGTGTAAGACAGTCTCTGAATGAAGAGACTCTAAAAGAGTAGAATCTCTGGTTTTAGTACTTGCAGCTGAGAATTAAAACTTAGGTTTTGGAGTGGAGGTGTGGCATAGTTGATAGAGTGTTTCTATATATGAGATTCTGGGTTCTATCCTCAGCACCGGAAAACTGAGTGTGGTAGTTCATGCCTGTATTCTCAGCACTGAGGAGGTAGAGGAAGGAGGAATCAGGAATCCAAAGGCATTCTTGGCTACATAGAAAATTCAAAGTTACATGACAGTCTGACTCAGAAAACAAGCACTCTAAAATATGGATTTCTGCACTCATTGTTTTGTTTATTTTTGTGTTTATATTATAGTACGAAAGACTCCCATTCATCTGTTATCTTTCAGGTTCAAAAACATCCATAGCTGTTCTTGCATTTCAACAACTAGAGAAGATAAAAGGTAAAGGAAAAAACTAGTTTCTGGCATTAAATTTCTGGATTAGTTAATAGCAAATATTGTCCTATTTTTAACAAATCTGAAAGACCCCGCCTTACCCACAACTATACATTGTGAATAGTACTCTGAGGACTCAGAGGGAGAGACAAAATACTCACTACCTTTCCCCACTCCCACCAGAATAACCAAGCTGAGGAGTTGATGAACAAGTTGCCTTTTGGAATTCTGGTTTTACAACTAAAGTGAGGGATTCCCTTCCACATGTGCACATGCATGTGTGTGTACACTGATTCCCTGAAGCTCCATGTCTTCAGGACTTTTGATGACTACATCTCAGTTTGGAATTGCCTCTCACCAATTTCCACCAGCCACAGTGTCTAAGTGGTCCCTCTAAAAGGAGACAGCTTTAACGAAGCCCATTCTAACAGGTGACACCGAAGGTTCTACTAATATTCATATCACATAAAAGAAATTACAGTTTTCAAAACCCACTGTGTGTGTGTGTGTGTGTGTGTGTGTGTGTGTGTTAGCATATGTGTTAATATTCTCTGGTTTTACCCACACTGGCTAATTGGCCATTATTGTAGAAAGGATTTTTCTTTGTTTGTACCAAATGACAACTCTGGGACTCCAATGCTCTTGTATATGAAGATGATAAGAACAATGAAGATTAACCACTTTTTTTAAAAAGAGAAGTTAAAAAGTAAACAGGAAGTACAATGAAGTTTAGTAATATATTTTATTTGGCTGTATATATCACCAATCTTACCTCAACAGAATAAAAATATGAAAATCATTTATAATATCCTTTATACTTCTTCCCCCTACTACCATGCTAAGACTCTAAACTCTGATATATGTATTTATAGCAAAGCTAGATCTGTACTAGTGATCTTCATGATATCAAAAACTGTATGTAAGCTAATGGTGACCACATTGGACAGCACAGCACTGTTCTATGCTAGAAACGTGTCTCAGTTAGGGTTTCTATTGCTGAAAAGAGACATCATGACCACAGCAACTCTTATTAAAGACAGCATGCCATTAGAACTATATGACAGTTTCAGAGTCTATGGCATTATCCTCATGCCAGGAAACATGGCAGCATGCAGGAAGACATGTTGTTGGCAAAGGAGTTAAGAGTTCTACATCTGGATCTGCAAGCAACAGGAAGAAAATGCCACAGTGGGTACAAACTGAGCGTCTGAAACCTCAGAGTCACCCACGGTGGCACACTTTCTCCAACAACATCACACATACTTACACAAGGCCACATCTCCTAATGGTGCCGTTCTCTATGGTCCCATGACAACCATTTTATTCGAACTACCACCAAGCTTTATATTCCCATTTACTGCCTGTGCTAACAAAGATATTTTTTGTTTTGCTCAAATTTTAGTAAAATCCTGACACATCATTCCAAAAGCAACCCCTTGTACCATCAACAAAACCAGCTGAAAAGATGCATCAAGACAATTCCTGTTCTTAAACTACAGAACTCCGTCCAGCCTAACACCTTTGACCTAAAAATCATTGTGTTTGTTATTGACACATTGAGTGCCACAATGCCCAAAGGGGTTCCTTTCCATAGATTAAAGATTAAGATTAAGATTCCATAGATTTCCCTGATTAAAGTTTTATTGAAACAGCATCAACTAACCTGGATCCCTCAGAGTTCCCAGAGACTAAGTCACCAACCAAAAAGCATACATGGGTTGGTCAGTGCCCCCATACACACACACACACACACACACACACACACACACACACACACACACACGTAACAAAGGACTGCCTTGTCTGCCCTCAGTAGGAGGATGCTTCTAATTCTGTATAAACTTGATGCCCCCATGGAAGGGGGATACTGGCAAGGGTGAGGTGGGGGTAGTGGGTGAGTGAATGAGTGGATAAGAGGGCACCCTCTCAGAAGCTAATGAGAAGGGATGGGCTGAAGAACTCAAAGAGGAGAACCAGAAAGGGGGCAACACTTAGAATGTAAACAAATAAAATGATTTAATAAAATGAAATAATTAAGTTTTGTTGATGGTTGTGCTGATGGTGGCAGTTTGTTGCTTGTACCAGGGCAGGACGACAATGTCAAGATAAAAAAGATCTTTTAATGTGTTTCTTACTGAGATTTCTTTTTAGTTTTAGTTATCTGTGAGCATGTGTGAGTGACATGATGGTATGATAAGAGTCCAGAAGAGAACCCTGGTGTTAAAGTTCCAGACTATTGTTAGCCACTGAAAGTGGGTGCTGGGAACCAACTCAGATGTTCTGCAAGAGCAGGCTCTACTCTTAATTCCTGAGTTCTCTCTCCAACCCCTCCTTTAATTCATTGATTCATTTGTCATTTTTATCCCTATTCTGTTGTTTCCTACATCTGGATGATGATGTCAACCTCCTTTTGTGATTTATGAAGTTCCATGCCCCTCATTGTTCTGGAGCTTGCCAGATGTTGAATGTCCAATAGATCACCACTGCATTTCACCCCAGTGGGACCAAGGAGAGAGGATAAAGTAAAACTCAAGGCTGAAAGACATTGACTTGAACAACAAGATGTACTAGGAAGCAGGGGAAAGAAATCTCAAAGAGGGAAAAATGACAGGAAAGGAGGAAAAACAGAGAACAAAGGGGTCTGCAGAGATCACAGAACGTGACTGCTGATTACAGGCAAGACAGTATTCTAAATCTGGTGGGACAATCAGCATGTGTGGACTGTAAAGGTTAAATGAAATGTTTATTTTATTCCTTTCTCTTTTCCAGTCAGCCTGACTGAATACGATTAACAGAGACACGGCACTTGCTGCATACTAAAATTAGATGTTAGTTTGACTTCCCCGGCATCCATGCACAGAAGCCTCTTACACATAAATGTCTTTTGCAACTGGCTCAGCCACCTTACACATCTGCCCTCAACATTGAATGCTAGAAGCAAACATGGAGCTTTGGTTTCACTGGGTGGATCAAACGAAAGGCCACAGAGTCAAGGTCAATCCTAGCTCTAGTTTATGAATTCGAGCAAGGCTATTGGCCTCTCCTACGCATGATCCATCACATTCTATACTTACAAGAATTTGGCAGAAAACAAGACGATATGTAGGAGACCACTTGAAATCTCTTGTTTTACCCAGAAGGACTTTGGTGATTATAGTTCCATTGCCTTGTGTGTCTAGACACTTGTCGAGTTGCTTCTACTTTACAAAGGGGGAAAACAGAGGCTTAGGCAAGCAACCCTGGCTCATCTCACTTACCTCAGAACCAGCGCACGAGATGCAAGCCAGTCTATGTCCCTTTAGTCCCATTCTGAATCTCCAAACCTTGTCTTCATTCCAGTCCTATCCCAGCATAATGTCTGTTCAGCCAGCAAGCAAGACCCAGAGTGCTTTTCAGAATTGTAACAGAAACATCTGCCTTTAGTAATGCCTCAAAAGGTTGATGTTGGAACAATTCCTTCCCAAAATTTCTTTATATTCTCCATCTTTTTCTGTCTATTATGTTCTTTCTACATATAAAACAGACATTCTTGGAGTTTTCGGTATAAAAGTAGCTAATACATGCATCTTTAATTTTTTTTTTTTATTAAACACAATGCCAGGAGAAATACACAGATTTTTTTTTCACTTTCTAAATAGTCTCACAAATAAATTCTTTGTAAAATAGTACCACAAATAAATAGTTCTCTAATAAATTAATTTTCAGAAATAATTCATTTTAACGCCTCAGTTGTGGCTTATACATACAAAGCCAGAGGCCAAGTTTATATTTACATCTCTGTGGATAAAATCAGCTAATATCACTTGAAGATGTGTACCTCACACTGGACCCCATATGATAACGTGCAATGAAGGCAACACAGATGAACTCCATAGAGGGTCCAAGAGTCAGAAACATTTTTAGCCATGAGACTCTGGGTATGTCACTGCTACCAACTTTAGTTTCATTATCAATAAAGCAGAAATTATGTCATCTGAATTACATAATTCTTTGGTGAAAAAAAAAGAAACAATTCCCACATAACAGTTTTGTGGAATTCAGAAAATTTTTCAAAAAATTGAAAAATTCAGTGTGGAAAAATTCTATTTTTCTCATTACAATTCTTTCAAGTGGAAGTCATGAGTACACAGCACTTGATTTGTGCTCTCCTTTCCACAGGGATCAGTCTTCCTTTGTGCCAAGACCTGATAAGGAAGGATAAAAGCCCATGACAATAAAGATGGTGGGAGACCACACTGAAGAGAGTGGGACCCTCAGAATAAGAAGTGTAGCCTGCAGTGCTCTGCACTGAAGGACTTGGGAGAAGCTATCATCTGTCTCCTCATTCCGTGTGTGGGGAAAACAGTTTTATTTTTAGTTGCACACAAAAAAAACTCAAACCTAGACCCAAGAAAATGTTACTCGTCATTTTCTGCTGCTAATTATTTCCCCGCACTGTGATGGCTCCTTTATGAGGCTCCATTTTCTCTGGGTGGCAGCAGGACACCTGTGTGGTGCAGCTTCGAGTGGGTTACTTAAGGGCTCTCAGAGATGAAAAGGTACAACTAGCTTTATCATTAGACCTGGAAAGCTGGTTCTCTGCTACAAACTTCCAACAAGTATCCTCCCCAGAACCTAAAGCTAGTGAGTGGGCTGATGTCCACCAGGTCCTCCTGATGGAACTTCCAGCCATATGACTCTGCAGAATGTAGATGTGTCTCTGCAGGAAGCTTCAAGCTCTCCTTTCTCCTGGGTAGCTGAGACCCAGGTTGCCAGAGTAGAAACATCCAGGCAATATGTTTGCTAGACTTTTTGTAGTCATAGTCTTGTCTAGGGCTGCACTTGGAGATCCCCTGGAGTATAATACCTGTGTGAAGGAACAAACAACAAATGTCTTTGCAGAATTAGTTATTTCACAGAAGTTGATATTAGAGCTATGAAATAAAAGTGTCAGGTGTCACAGGTAAGTGGAACTACAGGATCCCACTCTCTCTGTGGTCAAATCAAAGCTGCCCAAGGATACGGGGGATGACCGGAAGTTGAAGGATGAGTAGACAGGGATGCACAGGCATTAGATGAGTATGGAGGGAGAAGAGTCACTGGCCATGGATTCAAATTCTCAGAACTCACTGGTCACCCACATCCCACCACTCCGACAGTGAGATAGGAGACACAGAGAAAGATCCCCCGAAGTTTCCAGGCCAGTGAGCCTGGTTCGGGAAGCAGAAAAGATACCATCAAAGCCTCAAAGGGAAGGGACTAAGAAGCGCTAGGGAGCAGAGTGGCAGACCAGGGCAGCTGTATACAAGTCAGGCTCCTTTGTCTTTCAGTGATATCCACATTTCCTCCAGAACAGGATGCCTAAGAAAGAGCATAAGGCTATGAACTTCAACTCTATAAAGGACTGTATGGCTATAGATGCTAGGTATAAATTACTGTGAAACTTTATAGTACTTACATACCATGAGCCATCAATAATTGATGTGAACAATAGTATCCATTCATGGTCTTTTGAGGATTAAATGCATTCACAGGTACAGTTCTTGTAGAACAGTGTTTGACACATAAGGTGAGGTATAAGACCAAGGTATCATAGTAGGTGAAGACAATGTCCTGGCTTTTAGATGTTCTCTATTATTACATTGAGATGCACAAAAGCCAGAAGAGCTTCAAGTATCAATTCCAATCTGAGAACTTCAGAGACTCCCAGAGAAACTTCTGGAGCAGATGGTCTGGGCAACAGTACTCAGGTCCTGGTTTGGCAGCTATCCTTGATTGCTGGCCAGAGGCTACCCGGGAAAAGTAGCATCAAGCAGCAGAAGTGTCTAAAGTGTCTACCTAATCCTTTGCATTTTCATATTTTCAGCTCTAATATGGTCTATCTGTTGCTATCACCTCATAAGTTCATATATTAAAATCCTAGCTTCAGGGACTGAGGCTCTACAGGTAAAGCACTTGCCGTTCGAGTATAAGGATCTGAATTTGAACCCTTGCAACTCAAAACCTGGTCTCCCTTGCATGCAAGTCTGCAATATTAGCAGTGCTGTGATGAGATGGGAGATAAAAACTGGATATCTCTTAGGAGTCCTGTGGGCCAGAAAGCCTGGAATATACAGCCAAAACCACATCCTATTTCAAATAAAGAGACAATGAGAATCAATACCCAATATCGTCATCTGGCCTTCACATGTGCACCATAGCTCCTACAGGCATGCACATGAATCACACAAATGCATAGGCTATGCACACAGAGACAGGCACACACACATACATATAACCAAAATTAGAGAGAAAAGAACTCCTAGTTCCTAGTGTGATGACGTTGCAAGAGTTTGGGTTATGGTGGGGATGATTCATTGCGAGAACTTGCCTTCCTGAGTGAAATCAATGAAGATTAGGGCCAAATGAAACTTTATCTTCTTTCTACCAAGTGAAATCCCAGGGAGAAAGGAGCATTTGTGATCTGAGAACTTGATCCTCACCAAACACCAAATTCACCAGGACCTTGACTGAAGACACAGTAGCCTCCAGGACTGTTAGAATGACCTTCCGTCATCTGGAAGCAGTAGCATGAATAGTTTCAGGCAGGGTACAGGGAAGTCAAGGGATCACCACCAGTGCACTCCTTGATGTCCTTCAAGCTCCCTGACTCTCCGGTGTGTCTTCTAGGTTCTCATTTACATCTGTGTCTGCTGACTGTAGCTCTCTAGTCTATGTGCTTGATATTTCTTCTTCCTGATGGAGCTCCTAATTCTACTATCTCTGTAGATGCCATTTCAAATAAAGTTTTGGATCCATAAGCACACTTCCTGCTTTTAGGCTTTTTGTTATAAGTAACGGGGCCTTCTCCTCCCAACCACTGACAGTCTTATCGAGCTTAAAATAGTGATCTTGTGACAGTGGTGTAGTTGAAGGGCGTTGTCACCCACTAGACAGAATTAGAGCTGGCCCTATCATTTATTAATTATGCCGCTTACTAAACCTCAATCAATCTCAATTTCTGTCTAATAGAATGAATACCCACCATATAGGATCATGATACAGACTGCATGGGAAAAGGATGTGCTTTATCCAAACATAATGACTGTATCACAGCAAGTCCTTCTTAACTATTGGTTTCCTTTCCTTCTTTCTGGTATTTTGTCCTTTCCAAGCTGTCACCTCCACTTTCCTTTTACAAGTACACTTCTTTTTATAACATTCCAATAAAACGCCAGTCTATAATAATTCAAACAGATTACTTGCAAAGGAGGGTGGAATGTGCACACCATATTGTGGTCATAGGAGTACCCTGAAATAAATGATAGTTATTCACTAAATCCACATTTTATAATGCTCATTAAACCTTCTAAACATCCAAGCTCTCTCACGTGGCCTTTGCTGTGCTGGTCTCTCTGTCTGGATTCCTTTTCCTCTCACATTCTGGCTCTGCCCTTCCACACTCAGCCAGTTCCCGAGAGAAGCCTTGTCTTACAGGTCGAGCTCAGCCAGGTCTCTCTCAGCTGTCTCCTTGTTCTCTACTCCTGCCCCTCTTGGAACTTATCACACTTTAAAATGAATCCCTGTTCTTATTGTTACAATTGGCTAATGTCTACTTTCTCAAAAGTCATGACACGCCAAAATGGCAGGAGCCATAATACCACATCTAGAGCAGACAACAAACAGGAGATGACTCAGTAATTGCTGAATGAATGCATGATTTAACTCTCTCCACTCAAACCAAGATTATATACTTGCTGTTTGGCAAGCTCATATCATGGAGAGCCATATTCAGTTCACCACCACTGTTGTTGGTTTTTTCCCAACAAACATAGCATTTTTAAAATAAGAATAAGATCCTTGGTTAGTCTTTGTAGCCACAACTAGCCCTTCTGCCTTTGGCATGCTCAGACTACTGGCCCCAAGAGAGGCAATAGGGTGTGGTGTGGAGTTGTGGGGTTCTTGGGGCCTTGCCAAAATGCTCCACTAAGCCCTTTTGAGAACCATACAATGAGTATGGTGCCATGGCCCTTTGGAGACTCCAGGGCTAGCTTGTCAAAGTTGAGGAGGATCTTACTACTCCCGAGCCTTCAGGTTACAACTTCTATTTGCTCACCTTGTTGCTCACCCATTGTGCACACACCTTCAAATTGGGTAATTCCAAAGTCCACACGTCATCCGTGACTGTCTCCACAACCACAGATGGTTTGTTCTTTTGGCCAGAAGCTTCATCTTTCAGATCATCTAGGACAGGGACACAGGTGGCTGGTTATTGCAACACATGAATAACCTTTTCAATACAACCTGAT
The DNA here is from genome assembly GCF_004785775.1 of Grammomys surdaster. Classification (NCBI taxonomy): domain Eukaryota; kingdom Metazoa; phylum Chordata; class Mammalia; order Rodentia; family Muridae; genus Grammomys; species Grammomys surdaster. Next base: position 4,715,654 of record NW_021604782.1, read on the forward strand.
TGAAGGGAGAGTTGGTTTATCTGGCAAGAAGCCTGTAAAGCTTGACTAGCACCTTTTGATAGATATCCTGGCTCTTAGGTTCCTTGTGCTGAACTTTTTGGTCCTTGTTGTGGTAAATGTCAACATTTCTATGGCACCTTCTGCTTGGCCATGTCCAGAAAATTCCACCATCAGTCTTAAGAGTTTCTATTCCATGCCTGCAACAAGTCTCTTTCATGGTTTATATAAGTATGCATGTATGCACATAGGCACATGTATGTATTTTCCACATGAGCAGAGATATTTACTTGGATAAACAATGAGTTTTTAAGTCATCTAAAAAAGACATAGTGAGAAAATATATAAGAAGAAAGGATGACATTGACAGAGACCACTGAATAAAATCATGGAGAACTTGACTATTGTCATGAAGCACTGGGTAATATCCCATGTGTAATGAGGTACTAAAAGCATTATTCACTAGTGACCAGACAACCAGGACAGGAGAAAAGAAATCATAGGGACTATCCCAAAACTATAGTCAATAATACACCTTGAGCCCTGGGAAACACAAGACTTAAAACACAGAGACACAAATAAATAAATGAGACATGGTTATAAATCCAGCATTGATTGCTTGTAGATATAGACCTAAAGGAGTCTAAATTAGCTTGCCACAGAGATATCTCATATCTGTGTTTATTATATCACTATTCCCAAAAGCCAAAATATGGAATAAGCTTAAATGTCCATCAAAAAAGGAACAGATAATGAAAATGTGGCAAGTCTCTCTACAGTGAAGTTTTGTTCAATTATATATCATTTCTGAAAAACATATAACTGGAGAGCATCATGTTAAGTAAAATAAGCCAGATTCAGAATAAAAACTATTGCATGTTTCCTCTAACATAAAGAACATTAATTTAAAATACACACTTTCTCTCTCTCTCTCTCTCTCTCTCTCTCTCTCTCTCTCTCTCTCTCTCTCCTCACTTATACATGTATATTAGCTATAAAGTAAAGGATAATCATGCTACAATCCACAGACCCAGAGAGGCTAAGTAACAAGAGAGGATTAGGGTAGATGCATAGATCTCCCTAGGAATGGGAAATAGAAAAGATTTTGAGGGTGAACTGAGAGTGGGTAGAGATGGAATAGTTGGGGACATGGAGGGAAAGATTATTGGAAGAGATGGCTGGAATTTGGGGCATTTCTGGGGTGAGGTAGAAATCTAGTGCAATGGAAACTCCCAGGAATCTACAACAGTGACCCTAGCTAAGACTGCTAGTAATGTGGAACAAGGAACCTGAGCAAGTCATCTTCTGTAGCCAGCCAAGGCTTCCAGTGGAGGGAATGTGACACCAATCCAGCCACAAATCTTCAACCTACAGTTTGTCCTACCTGCTAGATGTTCTGGGGTAAAGGTGGAGCAGGAGTTGTATGAGTGCCCAACCAATGACTGATCTAATTTGAGATCCATGCCAGAAGAGGAAGCCCATGCCTGACACTTCCTGGAGGAGCAGGAACCAGAGACTGAATAGCTCAGAGACCTAGGATAGAACCAAACAACGACCAGCAAAAAAGTCAATGAAATGATTCTCATTGATACTCTACTATATTTTGTAGACTAAAGTCTGGTATAATCATCATCACAGAGGTTTCATCCAGCAGCTTGTGGGAACTGATGCAAAGATCCATAGCCAAACATTAAATGGAGATCGGGAATCCTGTAGAAGAGGGTGAAGAAAGATAATATGAGCCAGAGGAGTCAAGAACACCACCAAAAAAACAGATGACAGACTCAATTAACTATGGCTCATTAGGGCTCACAGAGACTGAACTGACAATCATGGAGACTGTACAGTTCTGAGCTAGGTCCTCTGCATATATGTTATTATAATTGTGTGGCTTGGTGTTCTTCTGGGACACCTAACAGTGAAAGCAGGGGCTCTCTCTGACTCTTTTGCCTGCTTTTGTGATCCTTTTCCTTCTACTAGGTTTCCTCATTGAGCCTTAATATAAGGGTATACGTACTTAGTCTTATTGCAATTTGATATGCCACTTGTGGTTGGAAGGTCTGGTGTTTTCTGAATGGAAACAGAGAAGTGGATCTTGAGGGAGAGGAGCTGTGGGACTGGGAGAAGAAGAGGAAAGGGTCGTGATATAATATACGAGATAAGAATAAATAAAAATATAAACACATACATATGAATGAATATGTATGTATGAAGCAGAAGGGAGACTGTTGGAAGGAAGGTTGTGGACTGACAGAAACTGGAGATGGGGCAAGATAGGGTAGTAGAGGGGTGAATATGGGTGAAGTCAGTGATATTTATGTGTGAAACTCAGTATTTGGTATGTCAAATAAACATATTAATAGCTTTAAGAAGAGAAACAGAGATAGCAATGGTCTTGTGGTCAGGACTCACCCTTGAACAATGAAAGTTATTGAATGTACTACAAAGTAGTGCTTGTGTTCGTTACAAAAAAAAAGCCCCCAGGATGGGGAAGAATAGTCAGGGAAAGTGGGAGATGCGCCTGGAACACCAATTTAGAATTTGTGCTAACACTATGGGCAGGAGGCAGAACATCGTTTTTTGTTTGTCTGTTTTCTTGCTTGCTTACTTGCTTGCTTGCTTGCTTGCTTGCTTGCTTTTGGGGGGATTTTTAAATAAATGTTCATTACTGGACAAATTTTGAAAAGTCATATACAACATGAGCAGATTATAAGACATATCAAAATCCTGACCTCTGAGGAGGAAAAGTCAGAGAGGGAAAAAGAGAATGGTGGGCCAGGAAGAGAAGTTGCCAAAAAGGATTTGCTAAATTGCGTAAATGTTATAGGTGAAATGAGCAGGTTTTGGATGTAAGTACATAAGGTTTGGAGCTTAAGTAGCTTTTAATCTTGGGTGAAGAGATTTAAAAGATGGTGGAGGAACCCTAAACATATAGTGAGCAACAGACATATATGTGAGAGAAGTGTGATATGAATGACAGCATCCCCATGGGCTCTGGCAAAGACTTGTTCCTTGGTTGGTGGCACTGTTTGGGAAGGATTAGAAGGTATGGCCTTGCTAAAGGAAATATGTCACTGATGGTAACATTTGAGGCTTTAAAGCCATGTACTATTCCCAGTCTGTTCTCTCTGCTTCTTGTTTGTGGTACAAGCTCTCAGCACTCAGATATCAACTCTAGCTGCCATGTCTGCTGCTTGCTGTTATGCAGTCCCTGACATTATAGACCCTAACCCTCTGGAACTCTCATCCACGGATGAATTCTTTCTTCTATAAATTGCCTTGATCATGGTATTTGGACACACACACACACACACACACACACACACACACACACATGACACAGAGTAAGGGTGTAAAAGCAGATACATGATGTGAACTGTGGTGACAACCATGACTAGGCTGTGACTTCCTCCAATCATACTTACTATCAACTTCTAACTTTCTTCATGCTCTCCAGTATTTTGAACACATATAGACAGACTGCCTCTGCAATGGCTTCTCATGCTTTCTTTGGTTCATGTTCTTTCTTCTGTCTTGTATTAACCTTCTTTACTCCGGACTTCCCCCTCTCAGACTCTTTCAAAGGTTTCAACTGAAACTGCCTGTTTAACAATTACTTTGTCTTCCCTTCTCTCTTCTCCAGTTCAGAGTACCATCCTATGAAATCATGATTAATTTTTCTTTAAGATCCTTAAAATCTTCCCCATCCAAAAGTCCAGAGACACAACTATGCATCTCTTTAAATGCATGTATGAGCAACCATATTTGTCAACATATTTGAATATTTGTTAACAACTACTCTTTCCCTATAGATTGTGAGTAACATACATACCCTGACCCAGAGACTCTAGAGAAAGATAACTTGCCATCTTAGATGAAGGAACAAGGAACATGGCATCCAGTTAACTAACTTTGATGATTATATTTTTCTGGAAGATAGGAAGATGAATAAACTATGTAATCAGCAACACAGAAGTTTCTTGCTTCTTGAAACCTTCTTCTTCCCAGAATACCTTGGAATGCTGGCCACACAAAACAGGCAGAGTCTTGTCTGTACCTTTTTTCTTGTTAATCTTCATATAAAATGATAGAAAGATAATTTTAACAGATAAAAATTTTCAGAATCATAATATTAGAATGAACAAGTAAAATTACACTCTATCTTCAGATTTCTTCCAGATGATGGGAAGGTTGCTTAGTTTGTGAGTACCTGTCTTCTTTGACCATTGATGCTGTCTGTGAAGAAATCACCTTTCTGCTTTGTCTTTTTAGCTGTCTCTATAAAATAAGTACTGTAGACACAACTCTACACGACAACATCCTTCCTTGCCATATTTGTACACTACTTTCTTTCTTACTGAGATGTTTGCTGGCTGTGAGATTCTACTTGAAACATACTCTTTGTTTGTGAGAAGAATACACAGATGAAAACAAAAATGTGACTTATTCATTTGGGTGAGTTCCTTTGCTGAATACTTACCATTTATTCATCTCCTATCTTGCAGAGAAACACAATTAGCAACGTTACTTAACTTGTTGCTAGGTATCTTTCTCCAGAGTCTCTGGGTGAATGCATGTATGGCAACCAAAAAGTGCGATGATTTTATGCAAAGATAGAAGATCATTTTAGAGGGAATCAGTAGGCATTAACCTATGAACATGAAAGCTTACAAATAAGTAGTTCACCTGTACTGTGTGACTTTTCTGGGGGATATCTGAACCACAAACCAAAGAAATGATTCCACCCAAGTCTAACTTAGTGAACCAGTGAGTTTATTAGGGTTGTTTACAGGAATGTGAGAGTGGAATTGGTTATATGTATATGTTTGACTCAAAGACAACTGTGTCACCAAAAATCTTACCACATAATGAGTGGCAACTCAAGAAAAGTACATCACTGGAGCAGTCTGGCCAATCAGAGAGTCTTTTCTCTCTACCCAAAAGTTGTTATTGTCAGTACAACTTTGGGAAGTGACCATGTGAATCTAATAACTCTCAGGAGCTTCCTGAGACTTGTAAGCTTTGTTTATTTTTGAAGTTTTAAGAGACTGCAGAAGTAATAGCTATGCAACAGATATAATGACAAGTAACAGCTTAAAGTAGAAGTGACCAAAGACCATCAACCAATGAGTGGATAACATAAATTGTCTACATGTTGTGCAACCACATCAAGACAGTAAATACTTATTCATACTACTACATAGATGAACCTTGGAAATATCACACTTAGCAACAGAACCACACAGAAATTTTCATGTATTCATGATGGTTACTATAAAACATCAACTTGGTAAAATCTAGAATCATATGGAAAACAGGTCTCTAAATCTATAGGGATTTTCTTGATTACATTAAATAAGGTGGAAAGATCTGCTCATTATGGGTGGCACCATTCCCTAAGTAAGGACAATTGTAGAAAGAAAGTCAGCTGAGCTTGTCCTAGTGGGTTGTGAATTAAATCTCAGCAGTAGGAAGGAAGAGGCAGGCAGATCTCTGAGTTCAAGGCCAGTCTGGTCTTCCCAGTGAGTTGCAGGACATCCGGGGCAACACAGAGAAACCCTGACACAAGAAGCCCAAAAAGTCATAAGCCATGAAAAAAATAAGGGAAGTCAGCTGAGCACTAGCACACATGAATTCATTGCTATCTTTTTTGACTATGTATAAAATCTAATTCGTCGCTCACAAGCTTCTGATGCCATGTTTTCCCCACCATGATGAACTGTGACCTGGAACAGTGAACTAAAATAAACTCTTTTACCTCTTTTTCTTATCAGATATTTTATTTATTTAACATTTCAGATGTCATCCTCTTTCCCCATTTCCCCTCCCTAGAACCCCCTATCCCATCCCCCCTCCTCATTTTTGCTTTTATACCATTTTAATTACATACATGTATTAAGGTCAATTCTAGATTGAGGGTCTAGCAATACAATAGTTGCAACAAATAGTCAAGAAACAAGTAACACAATTGATGGGAAAAAACTTGCTGGGGGCGGCTCAGGCCCACCTGTGGACCGGTGGCGGAGTCCCCGGAGCAGCGGTGTGGGGACACAGCATGGACTGAGGCGGCAGGTCTGGCCCTGGTGGCCTGCCTGTCCCGGAGGCTTTTCCTGTGGTGGAGTTTTCCGACATACATGAGAAAGTCCCAGGTTGCAGGAGACACGTGGAATCCAAGAAGCAAGTTTTATTATCCATGACGGAAAAGTTGGATCTGGATGTGTGCCCCCCATCCCCCACTCCCACACCCCCCCACCTCCCACCCCCACCAAATGCCAGGAGGAGCTCTCTTATATGGGGAGTGAGAAATAGGAGAGACTAGGAAGGAATAACTTAATTATCTAGGCCCCCTGGCCTTATTATATAAATTTCTTGAGGCAGAGGCCTGTTAGTCATGCCCTCTACCTGTGTCTTACGTGACTGGCAGTACAGATTAAATGGAGATGAGACCGCATGTTAGGGCCCTGGGTCCTGAGAGTGTGGACAAACACCTGTAGTCTCAGGGTTCCAGGCTCATGTCAATCCAGGATGCCCTTCTACAGCTCAACACATAATAAACACAAATAGTCAAAGAACAAGCAAGGCATTAAACCCAATTATGTGAACACTTCCATGATCATTGTTTCTGAAGGCTTATCAGGATGACCAAAATATCTGAGCCTACTTCCTAGCCCAAAGTCATTTTCATGTCTGAAGCTTACTTCCTTGTTCTAGCCTAAAATTTAGATTCTTGTCTGAAATTACTTCTTTGTTCTAGCCTAAAATTTAGATTCTTGTCTGAAATTACTTCTTTGTTCTAGCCTAAGATTTAGATGCCTAACTGAAATTACTTCTTTATTCTAGCCTAATGTCAGATTCTTGCCTGAAGCCTACTCCCTTGTCCTTGGCCAATGTCATATTCCTGCCAAGCAGCCCATTTACTTGTCCTTGGCTCATACCAGATTCTTGCCAAGTAGCCCCAAAGGCCCTTCACCTCTCTCCATTTCTCTTTTCATTAACAAGACTGAGACTGTCTTAGGTCACTCTGACAAGAATGCCTTCCTTACTCATGATGGAATATGCATTATCCAAAGCAATCCACTTATGTCTTAAGTTGGTAAGGCTCTGTGCAGAATCTTACCCATCCTTTGCTTGCCAGCCTATTAGTTTAGTAACGCTGTCTTGGGGTCCAATTTCAGTTTCAACACATGTACTTTGGCTGCCAACATGTTGATGTTGTTAAAGACAAGCTTTAACATGATTGGCAGGAATAAAAATATTCCCAGGACAAAAAGGCCTAGCATGATCAAGCTATAGATGCCATTCTTGAAGCTTGACCAAAATAGGAATACTGACCTCAGGCCGTGGATAATTTTATCTGCAGTCTCTTTTACCTCTTAATTTGTCTTTGTCAGTGTGTTTTACCACACAGAGAGAAAAGAAACTAAGACAATATTACTCTAGTTATACAAATATCCAGAATAAGCAAATCCATAGAGACTATGTAGGTTCATGAGCCTCTAGGGCTGGATAATAATAAAGTGTATAAAGTGTGATCACTAAATCATATAGACTTTGAGAGAAGAGAAGGGTCCATGAGGAAAAAACTTCTGGAATTAAATAAAGCTAATGGTTCCAGTTGTACAATTTCGAGTGTCTTTTAAACCCACTAAGCTATATACTTTGAAATGGTTTCACAGATCATTTATATGCTATGTGAATTATACCTTGATTTAGAAATATGAAGGAAAAGGAATGTAGACTATAACCAAGGGTAAAGAGGAGGAAGAGTAAAGTAATCATAATCCAAGAGTACAAACATGACAAGAGTGACCAGATAAGCTGGTGCCTTGCCAATGATGATTAGAGTCGTTAAAATTCCAGATTCCAAGAATCATTTCAGTTCACCACAAGATGGTCAAGGTGGGGTGGGGGTATTTTATACTGTTCTCATCAGCTACAGTATCATTACCAGCATACTCAGCATTAGCTTCTGAACCACAGATAACATACATTTGGATAAATAGCTCATGTATCCAAGACAACGTAAAATGTACTGGACAGGCATTCTTAAATTTCAATTCAGATCTGAAAAGGATTTCAAAGATTATCATCACCTTTAAACAAAATAATCATACCTAATCTTGAGATAGGACAAAATATACTTTCAGTGGGCTATAGTGACCTTCTTGTCTTCTGAGCTCCACTGACCGAATTTCACCTCATTTTGACATAGGCATTGTGCTTTATCTTTCATAATGCTATGTCATCTGGATAGAGTATCTCTTTCTTCCTCGTTCCTGTCTCTGTGTTTCCCGTATTCTCTCTGCCTCCTACCCACAATTAAATGTTGGTAGCACATGAAATTAGCAAGTGTTCTCTGCCATGTATGATCTTCTTCCTCTCTTAGACTGAAAGCAATGAAACCAGCTAGCTTCTGACCATAAATTAGAAGAAATTAATTTTGGGGAGATATGGTAGCACAATCTTGTGATCCCAGCAGTTGACACAAGAAGATAAGGTATTCAAGGTCATTCTCAGCTACACAGTAAGTTCAAGCCTAGCCTGGGGTACATGAGACCCCCCTCCACCTTACTGAGATACAAATATGCAAGCCAAAGGCACAATGAAAATTATCTTTTCCCCTTTAAGTTGTTTTGCTTGGGTGTATTGTCATAGTTACAAGGAATAATGTAAGTCCCTGTCTCTAAACCCATTTGGATCTGAGAAAATAACCATACACACTGGGAATTTAAAATTATTAATGATAATGATTATTATGATGATGATGGTAATAATAATAATTCAGAATACTATATGTATCAGAGGCAAAGTGACTTTGTAGCCTGTTGCTACTCTGAATTCTCAAAATTTGGTTTATTTTCCCGAGTGACACAGTCCCCAACTCTATCTTGTGTTGAAAGGCACCGGTTCATGTTGTTTATGTTTTTCAATAGCCATAACAAAATAGACAACTGAATCACTGGTCTCTTTACAACATGGGTAGGTTTTAAAACCATAGAAAACTATGGCTGGGCTTTCCACCCAACCCCTCTGGAAGTAGTTCCTTTCCTCTATAGATGTTCTTTGAAATCCCAATGAATCCAGAACTCTGAATGTAGATCACTAATTTCCTTTCTGGATCTCCTATGGCCACCCAGGAGCACCCCTTCTGAGGTTACCACACACCCTAGTACCAGAACTCTTCATAGCTTCTGTCAGACCAGTGCTTTCAAGGGAGTCCTGTGGGGAGTGAGTTGTTCAATGGAAAAGTACAGCTTTGTATGGGATTTTAAAAGCCCCAGAGATCTATGAAGACTGTCTGTCACGAATGCCTTCATGGGCTTTAATTTGTTCTCATCCGACAGCACACAGAAAACATTTTCAGGAATTTTGTTTCTGTTTGAAAATTTGATTTGTATTTTGATTTTAGAGAGGAGAACTCAGAATTCTGAGGAAGAATTAAGTATCTATCCAGTGCATATTTTGATGTCTTTAGAAATCGAATGTCTATCAGGTTATGGAAAGAATAATGGCTTTGACAGAATTTGGCTTGCTCATCATCTATCACACTGGCTGTTATTCTTTAGTTGCAATAATAAACTCAAATCACTCTCAGGTTCACAAAGCCCTTCTGCAGCCAGCCTGCATCTGCTCACAGATGATTATGACCCTAGTTTTATAGAAGGCATGGGGACTGAGAGGGGTAGGAAAATGGCAAACACATGAAGATAATAACAAAGTAAACACTCCAAAGTTAGGCACTCGGCTCAGATTCTTTTATCTTTATTTGGGATCTCACCTTATTCCATTTGTCTGTAGACATATGAAGACCAGACTCCAGAGGAAGACAACCAGAACAATTGGAGGATATATTTTATAAAATTAATATTGAGGGGAAAAAATAAGCCAGGAGACTCAGAGATGATGTATATTTTGATGTCCATTGCTTCTCTGTTCTCCTTCCTCATTGCCATGAAAATGTTACCATTACCCAGAGTGAATTTATAGATAATAGGAACTTCAACTCCTGGGTCTGGGATTCAGACAAGCATCCCATCAAAGCAGAAGTTCACTGTGTTACATGCTGGCATAAAATGGAAATGCATAAAATTTGCATATGCAAACAACTTGCCAAAAGAATGTAGTGTTTCAAAAAACCGGTACTAGATGGAGACAAGATCTTGGTACAAGCAGTGGGAGCAGGATGAATCTATGAAGCAGAAAGTATGAGCTGAGGAACAGATCAGCCCAGTGACAGTTTACTGGCCTTGCTGTTCTCTTAAGAGGCACTAATGGTAGTGGTCTGGTGCAGTGGAAGAAAACCCAGCTTCATTTAAAGCACTAGCATGAAATTGGCTGCAATAAAATTATGCATTAAGTGTGCATTATGTTTAATAAGACTGGATTGTACTTCCCATGTTTACTCTGTGACTATTGAGGCTGATCCAATTTTCTCAAGTTCTCCAATTGGTTCACGATCGAGTTTCTGGCCAGAAGGTCAAATTTCCCTTGCTGTTATTGTATGTCTCTATTACCTTACTATGGCATTTACACTTTATATTCATTACTTTTTTTTTCTATCTCCTGAACCTTCCCCATTCCAAAATGTTCCCTGTAGATGGCCCGTTTGACACAAATTAGAACAACCTTGATAGCTGTCAACTGGAGACTATCTGAGAACAAAAGGACATTATTGCAAGCCAGCACTGGAGGTAATTTCATGTGCTTTCTCTGAAGGCTTCTTAATAGCCTTTGAGAAATAATACAATTCAGATCTGCAGCCAAGAGACAACGAATGGATGTTGGACAGCATGACTCGAGTGTGACTTGGTCTTTAGGCTCTACTGTCCTGAGGTTAGGATGATTATCACCAAAAATAGAGATATCCAGGCTCGTTTCACTCATGTATATAGCCACTCATTCATGTAACTAGCAAACACTCCATGGGAGCCTACTGTGTGCCAAACACTGTGAATGTGATGGTGCTACAGCAGTACATGTCATGGTCCTGCTGTGCTCTCATTCCATAATTAGGATGGGAAAGAGTGATATTGAGCCGTAAAAACAAATCCTGATACAAGAGGGAAATAGATAAAGATGAGGTAAGGGAAAATTAATTTCTAATGAAAAAAACAGGGATGCTTTATGGGGAGAGTGAGAGAACTCTACTAAAGACAGGAACAAGGAGGAATAGTGGCGCTGCAGGCAGTAATATGGTACAGGTACAGGTAGACTATGGAAGTGTAGGGGCAAAGGAAATCTAGAAAATCACAGGTAGAAAACCACGTGGAGGGCATCCATGAGATGAGGGTTATAGAAGGACACAAAATACCAGAAAATGAGGCCAGAGAACAGAGAGCTCTGCACAAAGCCACTGGGGATTTAGAGATAATCTCACAGTCATGGAAGAATAATAAAAAATTCACCCAACCTATACTATAAGGTTTAATTTTTTTTTCTACAGATGGGCTCAATTAGATGAAATCAGAGAGCGCTCCTTCGAAGCATCACCCTGCATTCTCTCACATGCAAATGCATGACAAAGTGTGTGTGTGTGTGTGTGTGTGTGTGTGTGTGTGTGTGTGTCTACAAGCACGTGTGCGTGTGCACATATCTTCCTGTACACACATACCTATCCACAGTGCTTTAGGCCCTGAACCTCATAGTAGACCACACTATACCTTTTACATACCAGTATTATCCTATACAAATATACTTATAGAAACTATAGTAAGACATCAACAAAGTATCATGGTTCTTCAGTCTTGGGAACCTCAGCACATGGGTTTTTTATATTTTCTTTGTCTTTTTCTCCTCATTGGAACCTTTCAACTTTTCACTGATTGGAGCAATTTATGACTTTTCTCTAATTTTTCCTAACTTCTAAATTTTTTATTTCTGTGCTTTGAGTAATTACTAAGTAAATAATGAGTTTCACCTTACTTTAACACAATAAATGTAATACTGTCACAGGTTATTTTATGACCAAGATGTCTACTGGGTACTATGGATCATGGAAATGCCAGACAAAGGGCTTTTGTTTATGAATTTCCTTGTATGTCTATGAATTTCCTTAACTTTGTAGCGAAATATCTATCTGTATGTGAGCGGGGGAAAGTCAAAGCAGGCCTGGAAGAAACAGCTACATGTAAAGTATGGGTTAATCAGATATCACAGAGCTCATGTGATGCATACAGACATTGGTTTTCTAGCCAGCCCAAGTAGACTGGCCTTGGCTACTACCTCCATAAGTTTAAGTCCAGAAATGGCACATGTTTGGGACAGGACTTTTGCCTTAACCAAAGAGTAATACTTTAAAGCGGACTCTAAGTCCAAGTCTTAAAGAAACCAAACTGAGCAGTTGGTAAATTAGATGAATTTCATAAGGGGTCAGGCATGAAAGAAGACAGACAAGCAAGAAGGAAGAAAGGAAGAGAAGAAGGAAGGAAAGAAGGAAGGAAGGAAGGAAGGAAGGAAGGAAGGAAGGAAGGAAGGAAGAGAAGAGAAGAATGAAGGAACAAAGGAATGAAGGAACAAAGGAAGGCAGGCACAAAGAGCGAAGGGAGAGGGATAAATGGCATGTGTTGGGGACACCCTATCTGAGAGAAAATTTAAAGGAAAATAACAAAACCTAGACTTTTAACAATGTAGCAACTACAAAAATATCCAAGAAAAAAAACTTAAGTATTCTGAAAAGCAGAATGATATGAGATATTAATGACCACTGGGAAATAGCAGAAAAAAACATGACACATGGTCCCTAAAAGTAATCAAATAATATGCACAGTGAATAAACAGATGAGGAATTGAGGAATTTTAGTCAAGCAAAAAAATGGAATTTCTTAAAGGAGTTAAAAGCAAATTCTGAAGCAAAACATTATATATATATATATATATATATATATATATATATATATATGTGTGTATATATATACATATATATATGTATATATATATATACATATATATGTATATATAAATTGAAAAATTCATCAAATGGTATTAATATTACATTGAACACTATTGAAGGAAACTCAGAGAATTTTAAGACATAAAAATGCAGAATAAAGAAGTGAATGGAAGAGTAGACACTAAAATACAAAATTAAATGAATTGCATCTGACTTTGGAAAAAACATAAAATGGCTTAGTATATTTAAGTTGAAGGCCTGAATAGGTACAATACAGAAATAAGGAAAGAAAAATAAATTTAAAAAGTATATTTTCCCCCAAGAGTAGATGAAAACACAAGTTGAAAAGACTGAGTAAACATGTACATAAAACATATATGTATACACACACATATGTACACACATATATAAAATAGTAAAATTTGTGGAAAAAAAACAAAGAAATCTCAAAGGTAAATAAAAGATTCTATTGAGAAGTTACCAGTAATGAGATTACTTTCAAATTCACATCAGATTCCGCCATTAAAGAAGGAATATGCATATTTATTTGTTTGTTTGTGTTTTTTTGAGACAATTTCTCTGTGTAACAGAAACCCAGCTCTCCTAGTACTCACTCTGTAAACTAGTGTAGCCTCGAGCTCATAGAGTTCTGCATGCCTCTGCCTCCTGAGTACTAGGATTAAAGGCATGTGCCACCATCACCCGAGGAATATGCATCTTTAAAGTGCTGGGGAACATATTTTGAAAATCTGCTTGATGAAGAAATGTGTGTGTGTGCGTGTGTGTGTGTATGTGTGTGTGTGTGTACAGACTATATATTCTTCAAAACGAAAGATGAGATAAAGACATTTTTGGATAAATGAGAGCTAGAAAACATTGTGATAGCAAATATTTCTTACAAGAAATAGAATGTTCTTCAGGTTTAACAGATTATACCACATTGAAATTCAGACATACAAAAAGAAATAGAGATGCTTTATATGTGGTAAATACACTCGTAAGTAAATGAACACTACTCCTACTTGCTTTAAAATACCTTTGTCCTACTTGCTTTAAAATATTTTAAGGTTAAAAATAACATTTTATAGGCTTTAAAGAGAATGTAGGTATAAAAGATATAACAATGACAAAAAGGATAAACAAAAAAGCTTGCTATTCTCAGTATAAGGTTCTGAGAAATGGTACAATGGAAGTAATTAAAATATAAATTAATGTAAGTAGATGAATTACCATAGAATTGCTTAAAGGGCTCATCTAGTAAGTTAGAAATGGGAGAAAAATACAATGGAAAGTAAATAAAACAGTAGAGTTAACATTCTTCATATACATATACATTAAATATAAATAAACCAATTATACCTAACTAAAAGGCAAAGATTAATGAGCCATATAAAACTATTTGATATCTATGAGGTACATACTTTATATAAATATAACTTAAAAGTAAGAGTAGAAAAATAGGAACTTTACAAACACTAATAAATAGGAAACTGCTTATAGAATGTCTGCATCAGGATCATGGAAAGTCATCTCCATCAACCAAATAACCAAGAATATGTAACAGTTCCAGATGACAGTACACATGGCAACAACTTCCTAATGCTGGATGAGAAATTGGGCAAGTGCAAGATCATAGTGGATGATTTTAATAGGTCTGTATCAATAGTCAATGGAATAAATATATAGATAACTAGTGAACATGAAACACACACATATATCAGTGATGAACTTAAATAGGACATTTTTACTGCAGTTCAATTTGTCACTGCAACAAATTCTGCTCCAAATTAAAATCAGAGTATTCATCAAGATATATCATCTACTGCAACATCACATCAACCTTAACTACATTTAGTTAAACAGAAATGACGGAAAATTCATTCTTTAAATATAATATAATTAAATTAGAAAGTAATAATGTAAAGATAACTGGAAATCTCCAAATATTTCAAAATGAAATAATACTTATAATAACTGACCCACTAAGTCAGATGTAAAGTACTTGCCTAACCTGCAAGGAATCCTGGGTTCAATCCCTTGATCTGGATAAACTAGGCATGCTGCTACACCGATGTAATCACGGGACTTGGGGGGTAGAGGAAGAAGAATGTGGAGTTCAAGCTCATCATTGCCTATATAGCAAGTTTGAGGTAGCCCACTGTCCTAGATAGTTTTATGTTAACTTATCACAAGCTAACATCATTTGATAGCAGAGAACCTTAATTAAGAAAATGCCTTAATTTCTATAGGCAGGCCTAAAGAGCATTTTCACAAACAGTGATTGATGAGGGAAGGCTGAGTCCACTGTGGGTGAGGCCATAACTGGGCTGGTGGTCTTGGGTTCTATAAGAAAATAAGCTGAGCAAAGCTGGTAAGCAGCACCCCTCCATGACCTCAGCATCAGCTCCTGCCTCCAGGTTCATGTCCTCTTTGAGTTCCTGTCCCTAATTCTTTCAATGATGAACTGCTGTGTTATGGAAGTATAAGACAAATAAGCCCTTTTTTCTCCAATTTGCTTTTGGTCATGGGGTTTCATCACTCTATGACAGCCACTATGTATGAGTGTCTAAATAACCTATAAGTTGAAGGAGTTCTACAGAAAAATAGAAAGCATAAATTGAGGTCAGCAAGAAGGAATATAAAACAAAGCTTGCAGAATCCAGATATAGCATTGCTAAAAAGGCAGTGGACAGCTTTAATCACCAGTACTAGAAAATAAGAAAGGTTGATAATCTCAACTTTAAAATAAACTTTTACCTTAAGATACAGGAAGTTAAATCCAAAGAGTTTTTAAAAAGAAAAGAAAAAAATGCTTTCCTTACCAGTCATGGAATATGAACTATCAAAAGCAATGCTCTTATGTCTTAGGTTGGTAAGGCTCTGTGCAGAATCTTACCTGTCCTTGGATTGCCAGCCTATTAAATTAATAACTCTGGGGGTCCATTTTCAGTTTCAAACCATGTACTTTGGCTGCCAACATGTTGATGTTGTTAAAGGCAAGTTTTAACACAATGGGCAGGAATAAAAGTATTCCCAGGACAGAAAGGCCTAGCATGATCAAGCTATATATGCCATTCTTGAAACTTGACCAAAATAGAAATATTGCCCTCAGGCCATTGGTAATGTTATCAACAGTATCTACCATATCAATGCTCAGCAGAGCAGCATTCTTTAAATTCTTAAGCTCACTATGCAAGGTGAAAATATCCAGAGAGGTGTTAGAATTATGCCAAATACACTGCGAGTGTCATTAAACTTTTTCCTAATTATAATGACTAACACTAAATTTTAGAACTAACATGAATCCAATGGTATTTGGTATGACACTCGAGATGGCTCCTACCTCTTAAACTCTGAAGGTCCTTCCAATAATTTGAACAGGATAAAGAGCATCAATCCATTGTTCCAAATGCCTTTCTAAATCCTCTTGTATATTCAACACATTAGTAACATTTTTTGCTAAATGATTAACAAAAGGAAGGCTTTCTTGTCAGAACAACCTAAGACAGGCTCAGTCTTGTTTATGAAATAAAAAAGGGGGAGAAGTGGAGAGCTTTTGGGGTTACTTGGCAAGAATCTGACATGGGCCAAGGACAAGGAAATGGGCTACTTGACAGGAATATGACATTGACAAAAAATAAGGAAGTGGACTTCAGGCAGGAATCTGACATTAGGCTAGATCAAAGAAGTAATTTCAGGCAGGAATCTAAATCTTAGGCTAAAACAAGAAGTAATTGTCAGACAGGAATCTAAATTTTAGGCTAGAATAAAGAAGTAATTTTCATTCAGGAATCTAAATTTTAGGCTAGAACAAGGAAGTAGGCTTCAGACATGAAAATAACTTTGGGCTAGGACAGGGAAGTAGGCTCAGATATTTTGGTTATCCTGATAAGCCCTTAGAGACAGTGATCACAGGAGTGTTCACACAACTTTGTTTATTGCCTTGCTTGTTCTTTGACTATTTGTGTTTATTGTCTTGCTTGATTCTTGACTATTTGTATCTATTATATTGCTAGTTCCTCAACCTAGAACTGACCTTAATACTTGCATGTAATTACAATGGTATAAAAGCAAAAAGGAGGAGGGGGGATGAGATAGGGGTTTCCTAGGGAGGGGAAATCAGGGAAATGGGATGGCATCTGAAATGTAAATAAATAAAATATCCAATAAAAAAATAGAAAAGAAAGAAGAAACGACCCACAGACTTAACTAACCTGGATTCTTGGGGTTCTCAGAAACTGAACCACCAACCAAAGAGCACACATGGGCTGGACCTAGGCTTCCCCACACATATGTAGCAGATATGCAGCTTGGTCTTCAACTAGGATAGGGGCTATCCCAAGAGTTGCTGCCTATATGTGGGATATGTTCTTCTATCTGGGCTTCCTTGTCTGGCCTCATTCAGAGAATATGTGCCTAGCACACCAGAGACTTGAAGTCCCACAATGGAAGCATATCCAGGGTACCCTCACCCACTCAGAATAGGGGGATGCAGGAAAGATTGTGGAAGGGAGTGACCAGGAGGGGACAGTAAGCAAGACACAAAGTGAATAAATAAAAAATAAAATTAAATTTAAAAATTAAAAAAGAAAGAACATTCATTCTTTTAAAAGATCAGGATAGTAGGCAATCCCATAGATAAAATGATCAAATAAGTCAATATTAAAGATTGGGAAAATATAATTATAGCATGAGAGATAATCAGTAACAAAATGAAAACATTAAGACATTGCTCCGAGTCTATGAGCATTATATAATAGCAAAAATGTATTTTTATAACATCATGCCAATACATTCATTAGTTAGAATTGGAAACTTACACTCTCATGAACAGCAAAGCTAGTAGGTTATAATTCATCTAAATCGATACTTCTAAATCAAAAACTATTATTTAAAAATTAAAATTTTTAAATAATATTAGTATAATAATTAAATAATTAAATAATTAGCATGTAAACCATATTAAGGAAAATATTTACTCAATAACTTTTGACAAAAGATTTGTGTCCAGAATATGTAAAGAACCTTTAAAAGTCAATATTTTTTTGATCAGACTGTGTTTTCAGATGTCAAAATGGTATTTAAAGGGTACATTCAGTGAAGAGCTTGTGAAGACGCATAGATATTAGAAAGAAAGAAAGAAAGAAAGAAAGAAAGAAAGAAAGAAAGAAAGAAAGAAAGAAAGAAAGAAAGAAAGGAGGAAGGAAGGAAGGAAGGAAGGAAGGAAGGAAGGAAGGAAGGAAGGAAGGAAGAAAATAAAAGAAAAAAGACAACAGATCACCAGGCCTCCTTGACTGCTGCACAAGACAAAAGGGGAGAAACACTAATAAGCAAAAACTTCAGGCCACAAAACAACCTGAGCCTATCTCTGCTATAGAAGGTCCTCAGCAACATCTGTTCTTTAGAGGCACCCATGTGTGGCAGAAAACAGGTCCCACTTGTATTCCTACTGGGCTCTAGCATTGGCTGGGAGCAGCAACTGGTACTGTCAGTCAGCTCTAGTCCCTGAAGTAGACTGTTTCGAAGGAAATTTGAAGTCCATTCTTCCACAGCTCACAGGTTGTCCTGGTTAAGAAATGGGTAAAGCAACAAGGTAGACAGTGTCCAAGGAAAGATAACAAAACAGCTGGAAAAGACATAAAAACTGGCTCTGCATCAGTTGTTACTGGGAGAGTACAAATCACTAGCTGTCCCTGAATGCTCAACAGAACAACTGTGAGGAAAACAGTTAACAGATAATATTGATGAGGATGAATAACACCTGGGATCTTCATAGATTAGTACCAAAGTATGAAGTTTGGAAACCTCCCTGGGGAAATGGCAGGTTCCTTATAATGGTGTGTACTCAAGAGAAATGAACACAGTCTCCAACAACAGTCTAGCAACCCCTGGGCTAGAGAAAGAGCTCACCATTAAAAGCATTTGCAGCTCCTGCAGAGAACCTACATAGGTTCTGAGCACCACACGGCAGCTCACAACTATCTCCAGTTCCAGGGGATCTAACGCCTACTTCTGTCCTTCCTGAACACCAGAAATACACATGGTGGAGAGACATGTTGACACTCATACACATAAAATAAAAACAAATAAATAAATAAATAAATAAATAAATAAGCATTAGAGAATGTTCTAGCAACTTTCGTCATGATAGTTTTAGCTGGAAACATTCCAAGTACTCATTAATAAGAGCAAAGTAAATGCTATTCAGGAATTTAAAAGAATGACCTATTGATATGCACAGCAGCATGGATGAATCTGAAAAACATCTTATTGAGCAAAAGAGATCACACAGAAAAGAGCACAGATTTTATGATTCACTCTGGTAAACTGAAAACCATCATTTCCCACAATAATTGAAAACAGATCAGGGGTACCTGTGGGAGGACGGCACAGTGAGTAACTGCAGAGGGACATGAGGAAATGGAGTGATGGAAATGTCTCATGTCCTGACAAAGTTTGAAATACATCCCTCTGACGTCACCAAAATGCATCAAAGAACCATGAACATAAAGATTCACATCTTACTCACAAATTATAATATGTAGGTATGATTAAAAACATTGTTTTTAAAGCAATACATTTGCACACTGCACTACAATATGCAAATAAAATATAATTTCTTTGTTTACTGAAAGTGATCAGTTCTCCACCTAAAAGGAAGCTGGGAAACCTATGACAGGAAATTAACATTATTTCCATCTTCTTCCCTGTTTAATCAGATTAAATATTGAATATAGTTAACATTCACCTTCCACTTTGAGGAGGCTCACATTTTCACCGATTTGTGAATACTCTTTTGCTTTGGGTAAATATTTCATCTTAGAACATGTCTACCTCCCTCTGTTCTTTATCCTAACAGAGTTTCTAGATCCCCCCCCCAACAAACCTTTGCACATTCTTGAAGAGGGGAGAAAAGAGTCACTGGGTGCAAATGGTGATCCTAGTCTTCTCTGATCTGGTTCCTGGACTGGTCATTGCTAAAATGCCCCATCCATAGCAAGGCAATACAATTGAAATTATAAACTACTGCTCTATGAGCATATCCCCACTTGAGGGGTCTCTAAGTGCAGTGACCTCCTTACCCAGAGTTCCACATAAATCCTGTCTTACAATTCTTCAGGATCCCCTCATTGAGACTCATAGAAACTTCTAGATGCTTAATTGATTTGGAGATTAAAGTAATATCTCCATTTCATCTATCAATCTATAACTGTCATGGGTTGTGCAGACATGGTGGAAAAAAAAACCTTAGAAGGGACTGTCCCTTGTAGCATACTGCCCTTCAAGTGGCCAAGGACTGTCCTCCCCACCTTATACCACCATGTTCTGTAGTTCTCGAATAGCACCGTGATATGCTGGCCCACCTCTGCCAAGTCCTTTATTTTCCAACTGCAAGCATTTTCAAAATATATATTTTTAATACAGTGTGTGTGTGTGTGTGTGTATCTATGTCTGTGTGTCTGTCCATATGTACATGTATGCAGGTACTCACAGAAGCCAGAAGTGGTCATTGATTCCTTTGTACCTAGAGTCATGTGCTAAATATGAGTGTTGGAAAGCAAACTTGGGTCTTCTGCAAGGCCAGGAAGCTCTCTTGACCTCTAAGCCATCTCTCCAACACAACTGCTAGATTTTTAAATGCTCTGTGTCACATAGCCTCAGTTGCTTACATTTCTGTTCCAACTGCCCAGGATTCACAGCATCTAGAAGGCACAGATAACCTAGAACAAGGGCTGGCCATGAAGAACAAAAGCACTAACACCTATCATTCCACTATCATAAAACTCTTGTCCTGTTGTATACAAAGTGTCTGTTCCAATGCTGTTCTCATAAGCTTGGTGATTAAACTACACCCACTGTGTTTTCTTCATTAGTTATTCCCCTCTAGCCAACTGTCAACTGTTTCCAGCTCTAACCAGCAGCATACCGGTTGGCCAAGAGAGGGGCCACAGTGGACACCTCAGCAAAACAGTGCCTTTATGGCTATAAAATTTCTGTCTCTCTTTTACCTTTAGGATGTCGGAATTATGAATTAAAGTACAAAAAAAAAGGTGAATGACAAAGAAGTAGTCACGATCATACCTAAGGTAGGAAACTGAAATTGTCACGAACCAAACTCCGCATGGGTCTGAAATGGTAATCATGACAGAGGCATATTTATCATTCCAGGTATCCGACAGTAATGTTGTCACAGAGAAGGAGGCAGAGGAGGAAGACTTCCCATCTGGACCTTCCTACCCCATCTGCCTCACTTTCCAGCTATACCAAGCTCTCAGCACACTCAGCTGCCACCCTCAGGGCAAATTAAAGGCCAGGCACCAAACCACCCGAGTTCATTTCAACTTTTTGAACTGTATGATCCTGAGAGCAAAGCTGTACCTGCTCTCTTCACAACTTGAAGGCGAGTTCTTTGTAATGGTATGGTAGGAACACCCCAGTGCCACTGCCACCCCCACTCAACTGTCCTTGGCATTTCATTCCACTGTATTTCACAAGGCTGTAGTCCGTACAAGCAAGCACCTTCTATAAATGAAGTGAGTGACATTATCTAGAACCTCGGTGTGAAAGTGAGTTTGTCTCCTCCACAATAGCTGCTATAATCCCAAAAGTATTGTGTTTACAGCTAGTGAGACCTAGTTAACAAAAATATTGGAAAAGCAATCCAGCATGCACATGTGTTCATGCTCAGTGTATATGTCTTAACAAAGAAACCCAAGTCAGAAATTCCCGTCAAGCACTGGACTAGAGAGAGACTAGTGGTACTCTGTCGTCTGAGCCCCTTTGTGGGTCTAAGCCTCCTATGCTAGGTGTGTCCACAGAATACCAAGCGCTGCTAGGATCAGTTAAAGCCACAATGCAGGCCAAGCGAGTCTCCTTTGTTTTGAAGCACCTCTCTGCAGATAAAGTGGAAGTGTGTTATATGATTCTTCCGGAGATCCCTCCCCATGCTGCCACATTCATGGATTTGGTATGTGTCCTGTCCCATGTTTATCATTTCACTCCATCTACATCTACATGTGTCCCAAATACATTTCTTAAGTGCTGTCATATTGCCTGCATTGTTCTGCAGATCTTTTTTCCATTTAAAATAATGTTTATAAGATAAACTCACATCGATACATATGGATCTCATTCATTTTGGCAACTGCATGCGGATTCTATCACCGAAATACAGCACCATTTGCATATCCTTTCTGCTAGAGATGGACATTTAAGTTGCTTCTAATTCTTCTCTATTTTAAACAATGCCACACCACATGCCTTTGTCCAGGTCCCCAGTGTACATGCATGAATGGCTTTAGAAATCCTTAAGGGAGGGGCTTCTGGGTCCTGGAACATGTCTGCCTTCTATTTTCTTATTGATATTGACATTAATTCAAATGCGTACTATGAACAGTGTGGTGACTGTTCTGTAACTGCCATGCTGACTGGTCCATCTGGGATTCTACTTTACATCCCATATAGCAGGGGCTGGACAGAACTCTCATTTCCATAACTACCTTGAGACTCAACTATTCCTCCCAGGGGCCTTTCTGTCCCATCAAGGATATCCTGCAAAACTCAGCTCCTCATATCTGGAGCCAGATGAGCTATGTGTTCTCAGCTCTCCCTCACCTCGCACACCTCTCTCACCAACCCAAACAACATCAGATTCCACTCTTTCCTGATCCAAGTCAGCTTTATCTCTGTGAAAGCCTGTGACAGACTCAGATCTAAATTTTCATTCTGTATCTCCCCACATGGCAGCAAAATGAGAGTTTTACCTACAACTGATCATCCTGCTTCCTTGCTTAAAGTCAGTCATCACCCTTGGAGCGAAGCCTAACTGTTTTAGTTTGTCCGTTGTACACACTCTGCTCTGGGATCCTCATAGCACTGATTCATCTCTGGATTCTCCTCTGAGCTCAGTGGTAACACAGAATGCATGATAAATAAAAAGTTCCTGGTGAACAGTCTCCTGTCTGCTCTTGGTGCAATGGTTCAAACAAAAATGAGGAAGAAAGAGAGAGAGAGAGAAAGAAAGAGAGAGAGAGGGAGGGAGGGAGAAAGAGAGAGAGAAAGAGAGAGAGAGAGAAAGAGGAGAGGCTCCTCTCCAAAAAGGACAGCAAAAGAGTTAGCCCCCCTGGCTAGTATTCAAAGTTAACAGAGTAAGTAACTCTGGGGATTCAAGTGACCATCAAATAAAATTTTGTTTTTCCAAATACATTTTTTGGATACTTTATTTATTTATATTTCTGATATCATCCCCATTCCCCATTTCCCTCCCTAGAAACCCCCTATCCCATCCCTCCCTTTTACTCTTATACCATTTTAATTACATGCAAGTATTAAGGTCAGTTCTAGGTTGAGGAACTAACAATACAATAGAAACACCTTCTTAGTTTTATACATTTTCAGCTTTTTACAGTCTGTGTTAATATAAATACAAAATATCTGGACTACTATTCTATTGCTAAACTTGTCCTTTTAATGAAGTGACTTTCAGTCTCATCAGATGGAGTGATTTTTTTTCAGTTTTCTCTTGAACAGTTTTTGTTTTCAAGCATGTTTATAGGAAAGTTTTAAAAATTGTACAATGAGTATTTTCATACTTGTCTAGATTCAATAATTACTAGCATCTTGCCATATTAGATTAGGACTCTTCATAGCACACATAATGCATGATTTATATTTTTGTTTAAATTAGTCTATTGTGCATGTTATGATACTTCACTACTATTTCTAAATAAAAATCTAAAACTACAAAGCATTAGTCTACTTATAAGTCTTCTTGCCATCTAATAACTGGCCTATATTCAAATATTTCCCAACTTGTATCAAATTACACTTTATAGATTACTTTCAAACCATTTGGTCTGACATGTTATGCATTATTACTATGTCTCTTGTATTTTATTCCACACCAATATTTCCCATAAAACATGTGTGTGTATGTGTGTATGTCTCTGTGTGTATGCTTGTGCATGTGTGAGCACACACACTCATGTGTGTGCTCTGTAGATGCACACACTAACAGGCCAGAGAAGGGTGTCAGGTGTTTGACTGTATTACACTCTGCCTTATTTTCTTAAGAGATGGTCTCTCACCAAACTCAGGACTACAGTAGCAGCTAGCAATCTTCCCATCATCCTTTCTGTCCCTACAACTTAGGTTACAGGTGTATCTACAGTCATGTGTTGCTTTGTTCCCCATGGATGCAGACACTTGAACTCATATACTCATGCTTACATAGAAAATATTCATTAAGCCATTTCTCCAGCCCCATAGGAAGTTTTGGATTTTTTTATAAACTGGCTTTTGGAGGAGTACAGGTCAAGGTGCCTTCTAATATATCAGTGTTTGGATCTGTGATGTCATTTAGCTTTTTCCTTGATTGCTTGTTTTTCCTCTAGTCTAAAAGTAAAGACCAGAAGCTTGATTATATTCAGGTTAAATTTGTTTGTTCGTTTTTGAGGAAAAAAAACTTTATAGGTAACCATGAGTGTTCATACTCTCACAGAAGAACATCGTGTTGGGTTATTGTGTGACTAGTGATGGCAAATGTGGTCATTCTTACAAAGATGTAATTTCCCCTTCAAGATCAACAATTAACTTTATCCTGAGAATCTAGCAGACTGGCATCAGTGTAGCTTCCTGTGCCAAGCCCAGGGAAGAATTTATATACATCCCTATGAGTCCTGGAAGAGAAAAATAACTCCTGTCCATACAAAGACTGAGAAACAGGCTCTGATCCATGAAGACACTTAATCCAAAAAGAAAATCTGCTGCCTGTTACATCCTCTTCAGATTAATGAGGGTTCTTGGAATAGGGAAGGGGCCACACTTTTTTGCGGGGGTTCTCAGTCTCTTGCCTTAGTCTATCTAAGAACACCTGCAATCAGTTAAAAATGAAAATAATGCCTACACACACACACACACACACACACACACACACACACACACACACACAAATGAATAGTTGAGACTTTATGGGTTGCTTTTAGCTCTTATTTCAGCACTTTCTACACAGTGTTGCCCATTCCTAAACCACCTTGAATGCAAAATTGATGAATGATAGAACTAAGGCATATTTTATTTTTATACTTATTAGTGGTACATCTTAATTTTATAAAAAATTTTCCACTGGAATTTGGTGGGCAGGAAGTTGGGATGATGGGTGGCTGTATCTTCCTGGCACCATTGTCAGCTTGTAAGAATGACAGCTACCCCTTTGGTTTAAATGATGGCAAGCTTGTTCATGGCTAGTGTTGTCTAAGCATGACTCACTACCTTCCATCTTAGGGGAAAAAGATAATTCCAGCATTTCAGACACAACCTTGTCTTTGACATGCCTATCACATACTCTTTTCATCAGAAGAGCCATCTTGTACTTTGCATCCTTGAATCTGGAACTTTCTGGGTTCTGATAGACACACACAATAGAAGAAAAATATGTTAAAAGGTACAGTGATTGTCTGTAAAATAGAAAGGGTAATTACTACCATGTGGGAATTAACATGATATATATATATATATACTTGACAAAGAACTTTCTCCTCAGATATGCTGGGAGTAGAACAGTCTACACTTGCTGTCTACTGTCTGCATCTCATACTTGATTTCCTATATCCTGGCCCCTGGAACTTCCTATAAATTTCCCTTTTAAATTGTTTAGTCTTTAGGCTAAGCACTAAACAATTTTATTTACTCAGTGAATAAAATTTTGCCAATCAAGTATGAAGGCCTAAATTGGAATCCTCAGAATGCACATAAAAGTGAGATACGGCAACACACACACACACTGCAGCTGTAGTATAAAATGAGAAACAAAGACAGGAGAGTCTCTGGAAGCTTGCTTGCCAGCTATCTTGGTGTACAACCTCCAACAAGAGATTCTGTCTGAAGTTAGAAGGAAAGACTTCTAAAGTCTTCCTCTGACTTCTATATGCATGTGCATGTCTACACACACACACACACACACACACATACACACACACACAGAGAGAGAGAGAGAGAGACAGAGAGAGACAGAGAGAGACAGAGACAGAGACAGAGAGACAGAGACAGAGAGAGACAGAGAGAGAGACAGAGACAGAGAGACAGAGACAGAGAGAGACAGAGAGAGACAGAGACAGAGAGACAGAGACAGAGAGACAGAGACAGAGAGAGACAGAGAAAGACAGAGACAGAGAGACAGAGACAGAGAGACAGAGACAGAGAGAGACAGAGAGAGACAGAGACAGAGAGACAGAGAGACAGAGACAGAGAGACAGAGACAGAGAGACAGAGACAGAGAGAGACAGAGTAGGAGGGGCAATAGAAAAATTGTTTAGCCCATACATTGCTTGTTTTCCTATAACACTTTATCATATTCTTGCTCTCTCATGTGCTCCCTCCTCTCTCTCTCTCTCTCTCTCTCTCTCTCTCTCTCTCTCTCTCTCTCTGCTTCACATCCCATCACTCTTGACTTCCTTGATCCCATTTCTCTGACCACTCTTTCCTACTTCCTTTGGCATAGAGAAGATGCTGCTGTCCCCTGAGGTCATATTCTTGGCTATCACTATAGTTGGCATGCTCTTCATGAATGATCTCATCACCCATCAGCACTGTGGCTTCAACCACTTTTTATGTTTGGATAAGTCACAGTTTGACCTTGGGGATCCAAATACCCACAGTTCTCCAGTGCACAGCAGACACTGGTGCCTAACTTCCCATTGTACATCTCTGTCATGTATCCCTAAAGAAGATCTCCTTTCCTCCATCCCCCAACCCTCTCCTCCTGTGTTCCCCATTCACTTGAGTGCACCACCTCTGTCCACTCCCCCAAGTGAGAAATTTAGGATTCAGCTTTTACTCCTCTCCTCACCTACACCACATCCTGTGACTCAAGTTCTGGGGACTAGTCTTTAACTACTTTTTTGTCTTTTTCATTTGACTCATAATCTCACTACTCTATTCCATTTGGGGAGTACATTTCTGCAAATTTCCTAAGTGGTGTTCCTGTTCTAATGTATGTTCCCTCCATTCCCAAGACTTTTCTGTAGCCAAGTAATTGGTATGAACCACAAATTTGATATTAATCATCTATTTAAATCAATGGTATCAATGAGTGAATTTTTTTTGCATAATCTAAAGGGTCCTCATGACTTTCCTTGCTGATTTTTCCTCTGGTGTATAGCACAGACACTTTAGTCATCTGAACTACAATGAATAGAATGCTCATACTGTGTTTCAATGATTCTTGCCCATTCACTATCACTGAAACAACTCATGCATGTTCTCCAGATTAACTTCAGGGATGTAAAGATGATCTGGCTGCTACATCTGTCAACCTACTGTTCACTAGAGTTGGTTTGGCTGATCTTGCTTGCTAAGCAGGTGCCTCCTTTCTCCCTATGACTCCATGTATGTCCCACCTGAAGTTGTGCATTTAGTTGAAGAAAGCAGATTCCCTGCTCTTCCCTGTTCCAGAGACAGCCATATCTGACAATGCGGTGCCAGCCTCATCCCGTAGAAATGATGGTGAAGGTTGGTGTGAACAGGTTTGGCCTTATTGGGCACGTGATTACCAGGACTGCCTTCTGCTCTGCAATTGGTAAAGTGGAGATTGTTGCCATCAATGACCCTTCATTCACCTCAACTACATGGTCTTCATGTTCCAGTATGACTCTACCCTTGGCAAGTTCAACAGCATGCACTGGTCAAGGTTGAGAATGAGAAGCTTGTCATCAATGGAAATCTCATCACTATCTTCCAGGAGCAATATCATGCTAGCATCAAATGGGGTGATTCTGGTGCTGAGTATGTCATAGAGTCTAATGGCATCTTCACTACCATGGAGAAGGCCAAGGCCAACTTGGAGGGTGGGGCCAAAAGGGTCATCATCCCTGACCCTTCTGCCAATCCCTCCATATTTGGGATGGGTGTGAACCACAAGAAATGAGACAACTCAATCAAAATTGTGAGAAATGCATCCTGTACCACCAACTGATTAGCTCCCCTGGCTAAGGTTATTCATGATAACTTTGGCATTGTGGAAGGGAATTCATGGGACCAAGGATCTCCTCTCCCACCTATGCCTGACATGGCCATCCTCCCCTACATATACAGATGGAGCCATGGGTCCCTCCCTATGTGCTCCCAGGCTGGTGGTTTAGACCCTGGGAGCTCTGGTTGGTTGGTATTGTTGCTCTCCCCATGGGGCTGCAGACCCTTTCAGCTCCTTCAGTCTTCTCTCTAACTCCTCAATTGGGAACTCTATGATCAGTTCAATGGTCCAAGCAACCTCTTAAGATTAACTTCAGATGACACGATAACCAAGAAGCTTAATAATAAACGTATTTTCACTATGTCCTATTTATAGATTTACAATCTCACCTCATTAAACATGTCTATCTTTAGCAATGATTAAATATATACTTTACAATCTGAAATATTTATGTAAATGCTTACCTATGATGAATAAAATTATTTTTGATTCTCTTCATTAACATTGTTCTTATTGAAAATGAAGTCCAGTTTGCCAGCCAAGAGGAATAGCAACTATCTATGGAAAACTAAATTCTATCAATATCTCATCACCATTTATCCAGACAAAACCATCGCATATGGTTCTGTAAGATATTTTCTTTGCATATGCACCAATAAGGCTGCAATGGCTAGTGCTAACTGTTAACTTGAGAAAATCTGGATTCTCATACAAGGTGGACCTCTGTTCATATCTGTAAAATTATCATGATATTATTAATTAATGTGGGAAAACTCATGCTAATTATGCACAGGATCACTCCCTAGGATGGGGATCATGGAGAGGATAACGGGTAGAGAGTAAATGAAGCATCATCATGCATTCATCCCTCTCTGCTTCTTGATCATGGATGTGATATGAGCAGCTGCTTCAAGCTCCTGCTACCTTGACTTCCTAAACCATGATGTGTATCTTGAACTGTGAGCTCAAAGAAACCATTTCTCCTTTATGTTGCTTATGTCAAAGCGACAGGAATAAAACTAAAATAGAATCCACGAAGAAATTGTGTGACCAGAGACTCCTCTGTAGCAAAATGAACATATTAGCCTAGAATGGCACAATGCACCACTCAAATTGTAGCCATATTCAATGCCCAGTGATGATGCTATTCAGTTTTAAACCTTTCGCTATCTGTCAGTAATTTAACCTTCATTAGCTGGTTAATTATCCCCTTCCGGCAGCTATGTGCAGAAGGAGGCAGAAGTATTTTATAGGGGATCATACAAAAAAAAAAACTGACTTGATTGTGAGGTCAGTCAAAACTAAGTGAAACATTTTACATGGGTGTCAAACATTCAAAATTGTATATACTGAATAGAGAAGTGGTCATCTCCATACCTGGATGATTTATTCTTTAAGCTTCTTTAGAGAAAAAATATAAGAAGGTAAAGAGGTACTAATCAGAAACAAACTCTAGTTACATACCCTAGGTTCCTCAGAAGAGACATCTCATTAAAAATCCTTGCCAATTATGTTTTTGGCTTTGCTGGAATTTACTACCCCTGGTACTCACATGTTCATTTATTATTTTATTGTGTGAGTTCTCAACAGATATCTGATTTCTTTCAGATGATATTCCTCCCCCCTCTCTCCTGACACTCCTAAGAACACTTGGATTAATCAGTTGAAGAAATGAAGGATTCCAGGATCTCTAGTCTGCAACAGTACACGTTAATTGATGGAAAACTCAACACAATCACTCCAAGCCAGAGACTCTGGAAGACAAAGTGTCCCCAAGGTCAAATATAACACTGAAAACTACCAAGGACAATGCTTCTAGAGTCTGTGCACAGCCTGGGAGGTGAGGAGCATTTTTCCATGGTAGATGGAATGAATGTCTCCAGTGTCAATAAAATATCCTATTATTGTTTTGGACTTATGTTCCAGGTAACTGTTTGAATAATTCACATAGAACAACATAACCGGTTTATAACAGTCAAGACTTCTCACAATAGTCCAGTCTTAGAGTCTCACAAGGAAAAAAAAAATAACTTATGCTAATGTCCAAAAGGAAAATAAAAGAAACTACCCAACAGCAGAGATTGTTGAGAAAGTAACAAATGGTTTGTCCAGTGGTTTGGATTGCTTATGCCAACCTCTGTCTTGATTTCAACATGTAGCCTAGTGCTCATAATGCTCCAAGCCTTTAATACAGTACTTCTCGTTATGGTGACCCTCAACCATAAAATTATTTTGTTGCTACTTTATAACTGGAGTTTTGCTACTGTTATGAATCCTAATGTAATTACTGATATACAGAATATCTGATACATGATTCCCAAAGGGATTGTGACCCACAGGCTGAGAAATACTGACCTAGCATGAAAAGAAACTGTCCAGTGGAAAGGATATGGCTGTCCAGAGATAAAGGAAATGTTTCCATAGCACAACAGCAACTGCTGAGTTTGCATACAGACAGTCCAAGTCTCTCTCGCAGCCACATGGTAGGATGGAATTTTCCACCCACTTAAGTTAACTGTGACCAGTGAAATATGAGCTCATATTTCAAGCTGAATTGTTTCTGAATGGCAGATCTAAGAGTACAGTTTTCCTTTTTGCAGTGATAATGTCAGTACTTCAGTGACAGCTGCTGTGTCAGCCTGGGCCCAGAGTGAGGACCATGATGATGGAGAACAAGCTTGCCAGTGGACACTCAATCTCACACTCAAGTAGAGTGATGGGGAATTAATTTTTTATTATTTGATGTGCCTAAAATCTTGGCATTGGTTGTTATTGTCACATGATCTGGGCTGTCCTGATGGATCCAAGCTTGTTCTCTAGATTATTAAAAAGAGTCCTTTCTTGTTTGAACACCCTGGTTCTCGTTTCAGAAATAGAGATAGCTGTAAAAATAGCTACTGCCATCCAAGGATCTAAAATTAGCACCCAAACGGTAAATCTTCTTAAGAACGGCCATTTTTAGCCTTGACAGGTCTCCATTTCCAAGAGTGGAGGACTCTGTCTTCCTAGTAACTTCAGAATGTGTTTCCTTTAAGAGCTCTGGCTTTGTGTGAAAAAGAACAGTCTCACAGCTGACAAATCATCCAATAAACTTTACCATCAGACTTTCATTGAGAGGTAGAGTCTGGGCTGGATAAAGGGCTCTGCCAGGAAAGGTACTTGTCACGGGAGCCTAGTGACTCGAGTTCTATTCCAGGGAGTCATATAAAGATTCAAGGAGATAATCAATTCCTCAAGGTTGTCCTCCTCCAACACACACATATGTTTTATACACACACACAAACACACACTGACAATGATAATAAATACATAATTTTTAAAAAGCAGGATATACTTGCTCACACATTAGCTAACAAAATTAGAAACAAACTAAAGAGCTTTTCATCTGAAGGAGATCACATGTAGAATTTGTACTCCTTTGGGTGGGTGACCAGGAGTTGATTGTGCAGTAGGGTATTCTACCAGATCACTCTCCCATTCCCCAAACCAGAGAGGTCACCCCTTTACTTGGCAGGGCTGTGATCCAGGCTACAACCAGGCAACTTGAGGCTGCCTCATTGCACAAGCAAGCATCTCTCTGCAATGGGCCACCTTCTGGGATTCAATGTGTTACATGTGACTGTCTGTGAGCCACAGAAAACTGCAAATGTCAAACCTACATTCCTTACCCAAAAACGATTCCTAAATAGCCTCCTTCTATAATGAATGTCAGGCAAAGCTTCCATGAATGTTGACCTTACTACACCCCAAGATTCCTCAACCCTCAATACAGTCTTTCTTATATTTAAATAATAGAACAGAAGCCTTATAATGTTCTGTCTCCTAAAATGAAACACAACAGACCTACCTTTTCTTCTCTGGAAATTTCTAACATCTTTATCTTTATCCTTAATCTTTAGTTTTTCTCTGGACTCTGGCTTTTGGATTCCTTATTGCTTATCAGACCTATGGTTCTCATTATCTTTCTTACAACACAAAATACAGAGATATTTTGCCAAGTAAAATGTAATTTTGTTGGTAGAATAAATTCCATCCATTGTGATATTGGTTGGTTCTTTCTAACTCATTATAGGGACTCAGTAAGTATTATTGAATAAACACACAAATGTCATGCCTAGCACGGTCTCTATCAGCTCAGCTGAGACCACATCTTTCTGTTGTGACCACAGACCTTTTCTATCTCAGCTAGTTCTTCATGACACTTCGTTCCTTGTGTGTGACCACAGGAAGACATCTGAATGAACCCCACATCTTATCAGAGCAGGGAACTCAGAATGTCAATCTACCTCCCTGCGCTGATCCCCACAGCATCTTAGCTACGCACTCCAGACAGCTGCTTCACTGATCTCATCCATGGTGTAGGACCTTCAGGATTATCTCAGGATAGATCATCTCCTGGAAGATGGGGGTCTTTCTCTGACTCAAAAATATCCAGGATGTCTTTGGCCTGCCTCCTCCAGATCCCTTTGACTTCACCGCCCTCCACTACTGTCTGTGCACCTGTTCCCTTGACCACCCTGCTATCTTCCAGGTCCTAGGAAAGGCTGAGTTTGTTTCTGTCTGAGGCCTTTCCGAATGCTTCTTCCTCTATGTGAGAGGTCACCTCCATTTTCCTTCCGTACCTCTTCATGTAGTGACCCTTGAACTCATCTGCACTCAAGCATCTTATCCTCAGCAGCAACAGCACATCCCACATTAGGACAGGACATTGTTTGCTTTTCCTGGTATCATACCCCCTTCTTCATTTATTCATCATAGTTGCAAACTGTGCGGTGATTTATTTCCAGCTCTCAGCTCCATAGAGGCAGAATCCTTATTTAGTTTGATAGTTTTTCCCCAGGGCCTAAAAGGAAAGTAGATATGTAGTAAGTATTCAAGGACTACGTCTTGAAAAAAATACATTATCTTCTTTCTTCTTCACTGAATTTACAGGTTTCCTGATTACAGATAGTATTATTTTTTTAATTTTTAAAAAATGTATTTATTTTATAAGCATAAGTGTTGTGCCTGTGGTATATACACATACACACTTATGTGTGTGTATACATATATAACACATGTGGGCCTATATGTATATGTATACATTTATATGTGTATGTGTGTATGTGTATGCATATGTGTATATGTATAAAACACATGTGTGCCTGTGCTGACGAAATGTAGAGGATGTTGTATCAGCTGGAACTGGAGTTACTGATCACTGTGATCTGTCCTTTGAATGGTAAGAATTGAACCAAGATCTTCTCGAAGGGCAAGTAGTGCTATTAACTCCTTATTTACCTTCCCAGCCACTCAACAGTGCTTTTGTTATTTTATTTATTTATTTATTGCATGTCATTGAACCTTTGAGGAAGGGTCTACTAAAAATCTACCACAGGGCATCTAATCAGCAATCTTGTGACGAGATAGAGACAAGATGAAGAGGCGGGAGGACAGAAGGGAGGAGTGTGATTAGTAACAGTGTCCATTATTTGCTCTTTCCAGTACCTCAGTTTGAACAATAAATTACAAGATCTCCATAATTGTCATTAATGTTTTTTAAATTCTCTTTTCAAACAAGGAGCCAAGGGTTCAACTGTGGTTTGGACTTGAAGATTTAACTTATGTCTCAAGAGAGTCACAGGCACTCAAAAGGACAAACAGAACAATTTAGTTTAATAGCCCCTAAGGAATATGCTATGGGACTGGAAATCATGAGGTGAAATTTTAAGTAGACTCAGGAATGGAAATTCAGATCTGAACTTGATTTCTTGGTTATATAAGTAGAGAACTTCAATGTCTCAGAACAGTCCCTTCTCCTGTAACAGTCACACGACTCTGTCAACAGGTCTCAATTTCTTTGAATAAACATGTGTATATATTTGCCATGATATCTGTGAGTAGATAGAAACATTACCAGTCTTAATGTACTACAGGTGATCTAGCAACTACGTGTGTGTGTGTGTGTGTGTGTGTGTGTGTGTGTGTGTGTATCAGTAGATGTAATTTTGTATAGTTTAGTATTCGTGCATTCATTCATTCATCCATTCAAAACATATACACTAAGTGTCTTCTGTGAGTTAAGTTTTTTGCTTTTTGTATACCATTGAAGAAACCTATAAATACTGCTTTCAATATGAAAAATAAAAAAATAATTCTTTGGGTCATGTAACTACTAGGATGGATTGAGAAAGATTTGAGGCACATACTACAGAGGAGGGACTGTACACTTCTTGGAGTGGTACACTGGTTCTGTAGAGTTGGCTGACATGCTGAGATTTATACAAAGGCAGGAGGAAGAAAAGAAGTAACGAAGGACTTTGTGTGAGCTTCGCTGGAGATGTTATAGTACAGAGAACCAGCATCACTGGGATGGGACAGTAGCAAGCATTTGCAGAAGAGTCAGGAATCACTTGTAAGTTAATGATGTGGGGGAAGTATTCAAGCATCAGAAAACATAATCGAAAAAGATGGAGAACAGATCACATACCACATCAGGAATTGTATATAGCTGCTGTACATGTATGCATCATACACATGCCTGGTTATACTTTTGATTCTAAATGCAACTTTAGTCCTATATTTTGTGTATGTTTATGTCTACTACAGTGATTTTCAAAATTAAAAGATTATTTATTATTTATTTACTTACTTACTTACTTACTTACTTACTTACTTATTCATGGGGAGCTCAGCATGCTTGTGGGAGGCCAGAAGACAACTTGTAGGGGTCAGTTCTCTCCTAGTTTGTGGGTCCTTGGGATCTAAAATCAGTGTCAAGCCCCCTTACTCACTGAACTATCTTGCTGACCACACATGTATATTATTGAAGAATTATGCTATAAACATCTTTTGGATATAAATAGTTGATATTCATGTAATGGTTTTATTTAATGCTATCTCTATCTGCAGTACATGTCTGCCTATATATATTCTCTTATCTATTATGCAAATTAATGAATGTGGAATATGGATGACATAGGTGGCAACCCATATGTACATGTGTACATTTATATATTATACCAGTTTGCTTTCTGACAACTCATAGACATGCATATCTATATATGCATCACTTCAGGCGACCAGATCTGTAATGTATAAACTGTTCGTGCACATAGGAGCTCCTTGCCAACACCTCGTTTTCACAAATGAATAATCATTTGTTTTGGTCATTTCTCATCTGTAGTAAACTCCACTCCGTCTCAAGCAGTAAGCATTGGTGCTGAAGCTACAAACAAAGCTGACAGATTTTAAAGATGGTTAAGGCTCATGGCATAAGATGATGCCAACTCATGGCCAACTAAGTCTGGAGGTCATGAAACAGTCCTAGGACGGTGGTAGAGCATTGGCCTGAATTCAGCACTTACTTGCATACCCCAGGACTTAGAAATGCTAGTCTATTCTTTATGACTTCAATAAAAGAATTTCGTTTCTTCCCTGTATGTTGGGTTTTTTTTCCTTCAAGTTGTTGCACTCAAATAAATCACTGATCCATTTGGATTTTAATTTACAATTTTATTCATACAAAGTTTTGTGTATAGGATGAGATGTGATGCATGGTTTGTTTTTTTTTTCTTTTTCATTTTCCATACTTTTCAAGGAATAAACCTAAGACCAAGTTAATTAAAGTCAATGAAGAATGTATTTTTTTATTAAACTTTTTCTTTCTATTGATTTTTTCTTCCCATACAAATAGTACAAAGTTAGTTCTCAAAATCAAAAACACCACAGAGCAAAGAAAAGGAATAATCAGTCTCCCAAGATAACTTATCAACTCCAACATAGATATCAACAGTGGGAAGATTTCAGAGATGACTGAACTGGAAGGATGACAGGAATCTGGGTCAGCTAAAGATAGGCAGACCCAGCTGTGTCCAGCTACAAACTCCCAGGTACAATCGGTTATAAACACTATGGAGATTCCTTTACATTGCAAACACAGGGGTTAGCCACCACAATAGCCTCTCATTCTCTTCTGTCTTTATCTATCTGGCAGTGGGATATACTTTTTCAAGGAATTATTCTAATAATGTTATCTATAGTTTTGATGTCTTTGATGGCTTCCTCTAACCAAAGGTCAGTGAACAACAGCTCTCAGGGCAAACCCATCACATTTTATTGCCTATGGCCACCATGACAGCAGAGTTGGATAGTTTTGAAAGGAACCACATGACTTGTGTAGCCTGAAATAGTTGCTATCTGACTTTTGTAGAAAAAGATGTCAACCTTTTTTCTCATATACTGAATAAGAACCATAGTCTTTTTTTATTAGCACTTAGTATCTTCAAGACAATGAATGATAACACATTGACTTACCGCTTGAATTCCTGTACCTCTTCTTTACATTGTTCACTTTAGCGCTTGGTGTCCCCAAAACATGCACCAGCAGATGGACCATGCCCATGTATTCTCCTTCTGGAAGCATCATTAGATTTGTTCTTTGGAGAACTGTTCCTCTTCAATTCATCTTATACTTTTAGAAAGGGCTAGTCCCACCCCCTCCCAATCATCTTCCCCCTCAGTCCTAGAAAAGGACACACGACAAGATATGGTAACGGACTCATAGTCTTTTTGGAACCAAAGAAGGATTAAAAGGCAACATTTATTCTAATGTTTTCTTGGAACTATTGAGAACTGGGAAGCATTTTTCCCATCAGGTTCTTAGATCTATTTATTGTAACTTATCTCTGGGAAAGATTATCTTGAGAGTAAAGGCAATACAAGGAGACATGAAGACATGGAGACAGAAAAGGACTCCATTCCTAATGGCATACTGTAAGGTGCCTGGTTCAGGCTATACTTTTTCTACATTTTCCACTTACATAAACCAGCAAGATGCCTTTGTGTTCCTCGTGGTGGTCTGAACAGACTTCTGCTGCTTGTAATTGAAGCAGCACTGTAAATGTCTTCCTGGTTA
Organism: Grammomys surdaster; assembly: GCF_004785775.1. Classification (NCBI taxonomy): domain Eukaryota; kingdom Metazoa; phylum Chordata; class Mammalia; order Rodentia; family Muridae; genus Grammomys; species Grammomys surdaster. The sequence continues at coordinate 4,752,404 of NW_021604782.1, forward strand.
CTTCCTCACACCATTCTTCTGTCTCCTCTCTCCCTCTCCCTTCTTCCTGACTCCCTCTGACCACATCTTTTCAAAGTACTACTTCACAAACCTAACACCATCCTTGCTCAAGGGCCCTACTGCTCTTTTGTAACCTTTGAGCTTTAGCTTGTGAGTTCCCTAAGCAAGAACCTGACCCTATTTTATACAGTTTTGAAAGCTTCATCTCAAATGTCTCTTCTCTATGGAAGTATGTCCTGGCCAATAATGAGATGCAATAACTTTCACTTTTAAGCTTTGTGTGTTATTTCTACCCTTCTTATTATCTATCAGTGGTTACACGTTATACTACATCCACTGCAAAGCAATAAATATTAATTGGTGTGGAAAGATGGACTCTTGTAATCATTGTACTGTGGGTGGGAGACCTGCAAGATAGAAAAGGCTTTGGGGGTTGGAGAGATGGCTCAGCCATTAAAGGCTAGGCTCACAACCAAAAATGTAAGAAAAGGCTTTGGACTGCAGTGTACTTCCATTTGACTTTATAATATTAATCCTAGTTTTTCTAATATTAGACTTGTAGAACTGTTACAGGAGCAATGCAAAGAGCTCGTATGTCCTCTTATGCAGATTTTTCAAATGTCAACCTTTGACTTATTTTGGTGTCTACCTTTCAAACATATACACACACATATACATATACACAGACACACACACTCTACAAAGACACACGTTAAATTATTTTTGTTCTTTCGGAGTCTCTCTCAAGCACTATATTCTCAAAGCAGGCACAAACTTTGTAGACTATGTACAATATAAACCTAATGCACCATGACTGGAGATTTCTCAGCAATTAAAGGTGCTTGCTACTCTTCCTGGGGACCTGAATTCAGTTTCCAGCATGATGAGCAGCTCACAACTGCCTATAACTGTATCACCAGGGGGACCCAACACCCTCTGACGACCTCTGTAGGCACCTTCATGCATGTGTAGTTATGTGCACAGCACAAACACACACAAGATGATGGATGGATAGATAGATAGATAGATAGATAGATAGATAGATAGATAGATAGATGTTAAACAGTACAACCATGTAACTTACAATGTATCACTAGGATAACAGGCCTGTGCTACCAGGCCCAGCTCCTTTTCAAATCCTGGAAAGTCATTTGTATCTTTTATGAAGAAATGATCTTGTGATCTTTCTCCAGTTTATTTCTAGTAAACAGTTTTTTATCTTATTGAATTATAAGAAATTGGTATACATTAAGGAAACAGGGACAGCAGTATGTTGTATGTGTTATGTTAGACTTTGGGGATGTGGTTGTCATTTGTTATAGTATCTTTCAAACCCTCCTATTTTATAATACTTAAAAATCAAGATGGTTCCTTCAGCTCCCCCTGTTGAAGTGACAGATGTTACTAAAAGGTGTGTTTGTGTAACTTCACCAGGAAGTTTCTGCTTTTCATCATAAGGGAAGGTGCTTGAACCAAATCTGGTTTAACGCACTATGAGTCATTCAAATTACCAAAAAAGCTAACTGACCACCGGAAACCATTCCCATATCCCTCCAAGAGAGATATGACCTCTGACAAGGCATTGTCCTGACTGCCTTTAAGTCTTTGACTATGAGAGAAAAGCTGAGAGAGCCCCAAAGTAAAGTGTTTTCTCAGTTACTTTGAATTTACACACACAAATAAGTTCAGCAAACAGAGAGTGAATTTTGGAAGAAAGCTCTGGAAGCTATGTTCAAGAGCTCCGTTCCTTCAGGCATTTGAAGTGTATGTCCTGTGTGGAAGTGCTTGAAGCATCCTAGTGAAGGAGGGGAGGGGATCTATCACTTAGACAGACACAACTTGCTGTCCTCCACCAGTAGAGACAAAGGTCAAACACAGCCATGGAATTTAAAGGGGGCCATGTTTTTGTTCTGATCCACATTTGTAAGATAGCGTACAAGAAGAAGCCTTGCCACACTGTCCTTGAGGATGGACTGTTCATTTAGAAGCCATTTGGTACCAACCTGCCAGATTCATCATTTATAATAGTGTCAGGAGTATGGAGCGTGAGAAGTCATATTTCTTTCAGGTCATGGCAAGTGTGAAAGCCAGAGTTTCAGAGACTTGCATGCTTGTGGTAAGTAAAGCTCTCAGAGTGGCTTCTGTCTGCTGATTATAGATCAAGGTTAATTACCAGTAAAGATGGCTTCCTCCTCCTAGATTTCTAGGAGGCATTTCTCTCTATAGTTCAGGTATTCTGGTAGATATCCATATTTGCAAACAGGAGGAAACAGAACATGCAGAGTTATATAGCATTTGGATTTTCTAGCTTAACCAGAGACCCAGTAAAATAGAGTGATGGACCATCTCTATTTGATGATACTGTCCCACTCTTAGTACTGAAAGCCTAGTGTCACTGGGAATCATTTAATTCCAGACGCACATAGACACTCTGCCACTCTGGGTCTATATAGTTGCTTCTTTCTTTAAGTCTGGGTTTAAAGCTAAGAGGAATTTAGCACTATGAAATTAAGATCACAATTTGCAAGGGAAATGTTAGGACAAGATGAGCCAAACCCATGCCCTCAGAAGATAGAACATGCTTGGGAGGCCATTGCCAACTCTCATTGTCTGACTCTTCCTCTACTCTGTTGTTTTAAAAAAGCTAGGTGAGCCAATAACACAATAATCTTTATGCCATTTACCAAGTGATTACTGGGTCATAGATATTGTGCTAACTCTTTTATTCTCATGGGATATAGATATTGTTTGCCATAAGCAGATAAGCAAACATGCCTAAAAAAGGGGTCACATCCAAAGTCATTTGGCCAACAATTGGTGGCAACAGAATTTGAATTCAGATCTTCTGCCCTCATTTACTCTACTTCCAAAAGTATCCTGAAGTGTCATTTCTACACTGTTCTGATGCGAGTCTGTCAGTCCAGCCTTAGAATGTGATCCCCAGAAACTAGAAAAAAGGGACACAAATGACATCTGTCTGCGTCATGTATTTCACATTTGAAATTTCCTTCTGTGTCTATTGTCACCCAAAGAACCTAGGAAGCCACTGGCATTGGTATCATCTCTGTGTGTAAGGGTTAGATCAGCTCTTTGGCACACAGAGGACATCCTTCTATGGCATATCATACAGTCTCTTCTGAACACCAGTCAGTTCTGTAAAGACCAATCAGTCCTGACTGTCTTCATTGTGCAGATTGAGACAATCTGTTCAACTTCATTTCTCTTAATTTTCTATCTTCCTCATGAGTCTATAAGCTTCCAGAGGGGATACTCAAATTTCTATCTATTAATCTCTGTATCCCCTGAGCATGACACATAGGATCTCAGCACATATTTGATGAATAAATTGAACAGCCTCCTCACACCTGTCTCAGGACTTCAGCCCATGACTCAGAAGCAGCCTAGCAATAGTCTTGGTAGGCTTTATTGGTTATAAACAGTTAGATGGGAATTGGATGGTCCAAATTTATTCTCTACTTCTGAAGCCAGAACATAGGGTAAGATCCATCGTGAGGGCTTGTTGGCTTATTGTTCTTTATTACTGCAGTGGGGTTGTTTGCTTGCTTTAATGTGTTCTTTCCCTGTCTCACAGGGTCTCAAGTTGCTTAGGCAAGGCTCAGATTTGCTACATAGCACAAATTTCATTTCCTGATCCTCCTGCATCTAACTCCTCAGTACTCAGGTTACATTTTTCTACTACCCTTAGTTTATGTGGTGATGGGGATTGAACCTGGGACTTTGTCCTCATTCCATACAACATCCCTACTGAGCTACAGCCCTAGACAGATTGCTGTATCTCTTGTGCTGTGCTACTTATGTCTCCTATGGAGTCAGCTCCTTTCTTAAGGAGTTCTTAAGAGACTTATATTGTATTTTTATCCAATTAAATGGTTGGGAGAAAACTTCAGATCTGATATACCATTAGGTCTTTGTGATTTCCTTGCTGCCTCTTATTTTGAAATTTAAATTGAAAAAAATCCTATTTTCTTGTAAAACAGGAACATTAAGAGAATCACCAATCAACTTGAAAGTGTCATTAAGACCAGCATTTGCTTTGGATGAATATTGTACAACTGCAGTCTGGTTTTATTTGTCTACTGTGCCAGGTCATGTTCCAGATAGAGGTCACCAGACCAGGGCAAGACAATCCTACCAGAGGACCAATACAGATATCTGAAGCCTTTATTAATTTATACACTCAGGGGGGAAATTCATACTTTAGTGGGTCTTGTTGTTGTTGTTGTTGTTATGGTAATGGTTTGATGTCATGGGCTTCCTTATAATAAAGAATAACTGTCATTTTGCTAAAATACATGGAGAATTTGGCTTTCATACCAAGTGAAAACAAACAAAAAGTAGAACAATTCTTACTTTACCACAAAGCCTGAAGAAGAGTTCATAGAGTGCTCTTCCCATGTATCTTCCTTATCCATAGCTGGTAAAGTCACTTCCCTCCTCCTTGGTCCTGTCCATTGCTCGCACATCATCACTGAGGCAAAGGGTCAGATGGGAGGAACCCAAGGAAACTTGTCTTGATACTTCTTAGTGGTGTGACCTTGAGAAAATTCTTTATCTTCTCTGAGACGATTGCCTCCCACACTGAAGGAAAATGAGAAGCTATGTGAACTGTACAACATTTTACCTCCTGTACAGTGCAGGGTGGGCAACATTTCTTAAATTTGGGGTTCTTTCCACCTTCCTTTGTTCCATTTCTTTTTTATTTCCTTACAGAGATCCTTCATGGATTCTTACAGCCCCCCTCTGCCTAACTTTTCTTTCCTGACACAGTGGCAAGAGTACAGTTCATCCTGTCTGGGCCATCTCGATGAACCTTCACTGGCAGAGCATCACAGCCTCTGGCTGCTCCAGATGTGGTCAGAATGTGCTAGGTAAGGGAGTTCAGAAACCCGTAGATACCCTGCAAGATGAGATAAATGAGTAGGCAGGGACTGAGGCCCTGAAGCTGACATTTAAATTTTTAGTCTAGCCTCCTATGAAGTCTTAAGAGATGACATGTTCTCACTGCAAGGCATCATTTCTTAATTTGGGATTCCCTACATCTTTCCTAGGTACATTTCTTCTTTTATTTCTTTACTCAGTGACCCTTTATGGAGTCTCTCAGTGCCCTCTATATTACTTCTGTTTCCCAACAAAAATGGAAACAAAAAGCTGTCTGCCCAGCTCATCCATGGGAATAGCACTGGGGATAAGTTGGGGTAGCAGTGTGCTCACCATGAGGTTATTGTATAGGCTACATTCACTGATGCATGTGAAACACCAAGAGCCTTGCCTGGTAAAGCCTCACCCCACTGGCATTGCTACTATGGATCCCTTGTTGCTGAAGTCATTCAGCATCTGAAGATACTTTTTCTTTCCACAGATATGAATTAAGTGCTGACTACACAGCATGTTCTCTTAGACCAGTCGTCCTCCATCTTCCTAATACTGTGACCCTTAAACACAGATCCAAGGTTGTAGTGACATCAAACCATAAAATTATTTTTGTTGCTACTTCATAACTATAATTTGCTACTGTTATCAATCATAATGTAAATATATATGTTTTCCAATGGTATAAGGAGACCCTTGTGAAAAGGCATTCAACCGCCAAAGAAGTCATGGCCCACAGGTTGCAAATCATCATGCTAGATGTTATACAAGAAGAATAAGTTAAAGATGATGTTAGTGGAGCATGACTTGATTGTCTGGCACTGGGCACACATATAAATGAATGATAGTAGCAAAAACAAATGAGCATACAAATAGAACTACTATATGACCCAGAATTATCACTTTTCTTAGTTAGGGTTTGTACTATTGAAGAGACATCATGACCACAACAACTCTTACAAGGACAACATTTAATTGGGGCTGGCTTACAGGTTCAGAGATTCAGTCCATTATTGTCAAGGTAGGTGCATGGCAACATCCAGGCTTACATGATGCTGGAGTTGCCAAAGAGTTCTACATCTTCATCCAAAGGCCACTAGGAGAAGACTGGTTTCCAAGCAGCTAAGATGAAGGTCTTAAAGCTCACACCTACAGTGACACACTTCCTCCAACAAAGCCATACCTACTCCAAAAAGGCTGTACCTCCTAATAATGCCACTCCCTGGGCCAAGCATATTCAAACCACCACACCACTCTTTCTGGATATATATGTATATCTAGAGGTATCTACATCAACTAAAAACAGAGGTACTTGAATATCCATATCCATAATTATACTGTTACAATTGTAAAGGAAACAAAACTAGTGTAGATGTCTATCAAAAGAAGACTTAATAAAGAAAATGTGTTGCACATACACAACAAAATTTTGTGCAGATAGAAAAATAAACTCATGATATTTTCAGGAAACTGAAAATAATTATGTTAAGTGAATTTGTCAGAAAGACAAATACCAAGTGTTTCTCTGCTATGTGGCACCTAGATTTAAAATTCTCTCTGCCTGCCTCTGCCTCTGCCTCTGCCTCTGCCTCTGCCTCTGCCTCTGCC
>NW_021604782.1:4758911-4774673 GCF_004785775.1 Grammomys surdaster
TTCTAGCAGGGACATGTTTTTGCCAGTGGCAAATAGGTTTTGTGATTGTGTGATGTTTGGAATTCTGAGGACTTTTCAGAGGGTATATAAATGCTAAGCCCTACTATATGGGTTGTTGGTTTGTTGCTGTTGGTTGTGGTTTGTTAAGTAGTCATGTGCAAAGAATATATTAAATATCTTGATGTCTAAGACCAAACTTTCCCAAAGGAATTCAGCCCTCCTAATCAGCAGGAAGTAGTCTAATGACAGTATCACACCCCTTTCCCTCTATTGTTTTCTCCCTCCAAAATCTCTCTCTCCCTCTACCTCCTGAAATTATTTTCTTCCTCCTTCTAAGTAGGACTGCAGAATCCACCTTTTGTGTGGTCTTCTTTCTTCTTTGGATTCATATGATCTGTGAGTTGTATCATGGGTAGTCCAAGCTTCTTTGGAGCTAATATCCATTTATCAGTGAGTACACACCATGTGCATTCTTTTGTGACTGGGTTACCTCACTCAGGATGATATTTTCAAGTTCCACCCATTTGCCTGCAAATTTCATGAACTCATTGTTTTTAATAGCTGAGTAGTACTTCATTGTGTAAATGTACTACATTTTCTGTATCCATTCCACTGTTGAGGGACAACTGGGTTCTTTCCAGCTTCTGGCTATTATAAATAAGGCTGCTATGAACATAGTGGAGCATGCGCCCTTGTTATATATTACAGAATCTTTTGAGACTATCCCCAGGAGTGGTATAGCTAAGTCCTCAGGTAGAACTATTTCCAATTCTCTGAAGAGCCACCAGACTGATTTCCAGAGTGGTTGTACTAGCTTGCAATCCCACCAATAATGGAGAAGTGTTGCTCTTTCTCCAAATCCTTGACAGCATCTGCTGTCACCTGAACTTTTTATTTCAGTCATTCTGACTGGTGTAAGGTGGAATCTCAGGATCCTTTTATATGCACTTTCCTGATGACTAAGGATGTTGAACATTTCTGTAAGTGCTTCTCAGTCATTCGAGATTCCTCAATTGAGAATTCTATGTTTAGCTCTGTACCCCATTTTTTAACTAGGGTTATTTGGTTCTCTGAAGTCTAACTTCTTGAGTTCTTTTTATATTTTGGATGTTATCCCTTTCTTGGGTGTAAGGTTGGTAGAGATCTTTAGCAATCTGTGAGTTGCCCTTTTGTGCTAGTGACAATGTCCATCACCTTATGGAAGCTTTTCAATTTTATGAGGTCCCATTTGTCAATTGTTGATCTTAGAACATAAGCCATTAGTGTTCTGTTCAAGAAATTTTGTCCTCTGCCATTGTGTTTGAGGTTCTTTCCCACTTTCTCTTCTATTAGATTCAGTGACTCTGGTTTTATGTGGAGGTCCTTGATCCACTTGGTCTTGAGCCTTGTGCAAGGAGATAAGGGTCAATTTTCAGTCTTCTACATGCCAACCATCAGTTGAACCATTACCATTTGGTGAAAATGCTGTCCTTTTTCCACTGTATGGTTTTGGATCCTTTGTCAATGATCAAGCAACAAGAGGTGTGTGGATTCATTTCTAGGTTTTCAATTCTATTCCATTGATCTACCTGCCTGTGTCTGTGCCAATACCACATGATTTTTATCACTATTGTTCTGCAATATAGCTTGGGGTCAGGGATGGTGATTTCCCCAGAAGTTATTTTATTGTTGAGAATGGTTTTTGCTATCCTGGGTTTTTTGCTATTCCAGATAAATTTGAGAATTGATCTTTCTATCTCTGTGAAGAATTGAATTGGTATATTGAAGGGGATTGCATTGAATCTGTAGATTGCTTTTGGTAAGACAGCCATTTTTACTATGTTAATGCTGATGATCTATAAGCATGGGAGAGCTTTCCATCCTCTGAGGTCTTCTTCAATTTCTTTCTTCAGAGATTTGAAATTCTTGTCATACAAATCTTTCACTTGCTTCATTAGTGTCACACCAAGATCTTAAAGGAGGTGGGAAATAACTTAATAGGGGAGATATAATTGGGAAGCAGAAATAAGGACTTAGGGGAAAAAAAGAAAATCAGTTGGTGTCAAGAAGGTACATGTAGGGGAGGGAAGTGAATAAAGATAGAGTATAATCATATATAATATATATACATTATATTATATACATATACATTTACATATATATATATACCATATATATACACGCATATTATACACGTGTGTGTGTGTGTGTGTTTGTGTATGTGAATTGATGAAACGCATTACTAAGTACAATGAAGAATCAGAACATGTGGTCAGGCTTTGCGTCACTGACTCTGATCTCTTACTACATGAGACTCCCATCTTCCTGAGATTCTGCTTGGATTAGTCCATGTTGTCCCAGTGACTATCTGTTACCTACTAAACACATAGAAGATGGAGGACTGTGGTGACAGTCAAGGCTCTGTGTTGTCTGGTTCTACTTTGTCTGATTTCCTCACTTCTCTCAGGGCTCTAATAATTCTCACTGTAGTTCTTGCCTCTCTGTGTTCCAGGCCTTTGCCTGTACACTCATATCTCATGATAGGGTTTTCATTCCCCAGTATATATGTCTTTAAAGGTCTTACCCACTTTCATCACCTCCATAAATTCTTTCTTAATTTTTTTACTGTCTAAATTGGTTTTCTTGCTTGTGCAAGAGGATAGTATTCACATCAGCCACTTTGTATCATGAAATGTATACTTACCTTGCCTCCCTCCCTGGAGACTGTAAGATACACAGTGGACATCATAAAGCAAGTTGTTAGAGGTTGACTGGCAATAATACCCACAGGCAAAAGATAAAATGATTCTTGCATAGATAAGGAAAGGGGGAGAGTAGTATTTAGAAACAAAATGAAAGAAAAATAGAGTCTCTGGAAACTTGTTAAATGTTCTCTTTTGAAACTCTCATACTAGTTCATTCAGAAGAGGAATGAGCCCCAAATAGCCAAGCAGAAATTTCTGGTGTGAAACAGAAATTTCTAGCAAGGGAGGAGCAGAGAACTGAAACATGATACCCAGAGAGATGCACAGAAAGAAAATGTGGGTCATGTTGGAGGGGCTTTCTACCTGGCCCTGTGATTAGTGTGTATACAGCTTCAAGAGGGCTCTGGACGGAGCATGAGAAGGCAGCCGACAGTAAGCATTATCCTGCCTAGGAGATTCTGATGTATGTTCCTTGCTTCAGGGTAATTACTAATAGTGTCTCCTTTACTGTCAAAAGTGTCTTGGTTTGAATGAATTTATGTTCACTCTACAGTGAAGGCAGTCTTTTCCACAGTGTTTTAAGACAAGAAAGAGGTTGGTAGTTGGAGTCATGTGAGTGGTATGTGTGAGTGTGTGTTTGTTTGACTGTCTATCTGACTCTGTCTGACCATCTGAATGTCTGTCTGTGTATAAACAACACCTTCCCCTCAAACAGGCTGGAGTCATAAAAAAACAAAAGCTTAGTGATTGTGGCTAAGATGAATGACAGCCAAAGTCCAAGAAAACCTACAAACTCTCAATGATGCTGCTTAAAACTTAATTTATATTTTATTGTATTTCCAGGTAATTTAATTTCTTAAGATTATTTGGATGTTTGAGAGCTTATTCTGCATGGGAGAATCTTCTGAGATTTCAAGAAAGGTTGGATCATCACCCAAAATATCACCTGTACTTGCATTTTACTTAGTAGCATAAAAATTACATGGACTAGGTAGGAAAGTGACAGGAACATATTTTATTTTCCTCACACCTTATCATTAATAATTCTCAGCAGCTCTAAAAACATGCATTTTACACATATGAAAACATGTGGAGGGAGACTTAGTGGCTTAGGAAGGGTACATTGCTGGTACGTTGGAGCAAGAATGGTGGTTGAACCCTTCTGCTGGCTCTTAGCTTCATTTAGGTAGAGTATTTGGAGATAGAGGGTAACCTGGGAAGCCTTCTGGATAAAACAATGAGTTGCTTTGGCAGCTTAAGTAAACTAAGACTAAAAGTCTCATTCAGTGTTTATATCTTTAATGAGCACTGTGTACTGGTAGCTTTCCATCAATTGGAAATTGAGGATAAAGAAAGAGTATGATGAACAGGGGTCTGGATTTGAGGCAGAAGGAAGGCAGAGAAGAGAATAATGGAGTATAAGAAGAAGTGACTGTATGTATGGTAACCAAATATGGGTGAGCATTCATTACACAACCATATTGACTTAGAAACCAGGAAGTAGAGCAAGCTGCAGTTGGCATTAGGTGCAGAATAATATAGGGGAGTGTTGGAGTGAGTTCATTTATTAAGTGAGGTTCAAGTCAGCTGAAGGAAGAAGAGGAGTTGCCCAGGGAGCAGGCAGTAGGCAGAGAGCAGAGGACTCAGATGGATTTATTTTCTTTCTCAGTAACTATAAATATCACCCAGTGAGACTCCATCAGTCTAGTTGTGTCAGCCTGGAGATGGGGAAAGCACTGGGAAACTACAGACATTATACGATTCAACTCTCTGAAGGCTGGCAGGTTTTTGAAAGCACTATGTTTTGCTGTCTTTGTAGCTGAGTTGAGATGTAGTGTGTTGAGTTTCAGTGATTGTATAATCTGATGGTCAAACAACCAAAGCTGAGGAAACAAACAGAGCAGAACAGGCGAGCTTCCTTCTTTGGTGATGAGATGGACATGAACATGTCCACGAAAAGAGAAAGCTGCTTCAGACGTGGAGAACTACTCTATAGCTGCACTCCTTCTCAGGCTGAAGACCCTTGACCTTAATGCATTTGTTATCTTTTGAATCATGCTTGTCAGGATGTTCAAAAGTACTGTGAAAGGTGATCCATATATCAGTTTTATATGTAAGAAGCAAGGCATGCATATATATTGCTACAGATCTTTATGCACCTTGCCTTACTCAACATCACCCTCATCACTATCTTCTTTCTGCCTCCCAAATGTCAGGTCAGTGTCAGAATGGTTAGAGGGGTAGCAGGTAAGTTTTCTCTCATCAGCAACAGCACACAACCTCTCACATACTCTATGCTTGCTGCAAGCTGAGATCCACTTTGTGTGAATAAGAAGACTTAAGTGCATGCTAGAAAACTACATTATGCAACAGCAACCATCACTGTGTCTCAGGAGAATTCAGCCTTAAATGATGGGGTCAGAAGTCACAACCAAGAGTTTCCAATTGTTCTGTCTTCAGATCTGAAAAGGCTTGCAACCATTGTAAGGAGTGCTCTCCAAAAGCAAATGAGACTGGTATTTCCTAGTATTTCTCTTTTCTTTTCTTTCTTTCTTTTTTTTTAACTTAAAAAGACTGATTTTTTTTTTTTGGTAGCTACAGTGTGCATGAAAATAAGGCAGACAAAAGAGAAAGGAGCCTTTAGTAGTGCATCAGTGTTTGCTTTCAGGCATCATGAAGTCGATACATGTCTAGATGTCTAGATGTGTGGGTCCGAGTAGAGGGTGTAATCTGGGCTCTTGGATTTTTGTAGTTTTATGAGTCTCAAGTGGCTGGGTATCCTCTGGAAATCCATCCTCTGATGAGAAGGGGCTCTGAGTTCTACGTATAGGTGAAGGTCTGAGGATATGAGATGATGACTTGAAACGAGGATTCTAGTCATGACTGTTCCTGAGTCAGTCCATTATCCTGAAACAGGAGTTCATGGACCCAGTGGTAACCATGAAATCATAGATGCTGAAGAAGACTCTTCCCTTGTGCTTAGTTCATACTTTCTGGGTTGGCTTTTGCTGCCCACAGTCTTTCCAGCCTATTTCAACCTCTTAGCTTAATTATAGCTCTCCTCGGAACGTTATGTGGACAGACCCATCTTGACTTCCAGTTGTTCATTTGATAGCCTGTCTTTGGAGTAGAACAATCTGATCAAATTATCAGCATTCTCCCAATGTTTCCAATCTAATTATTCTTGGGTGCCCAATCCTGCTTTGTATTTTCACAACTCCCATGCTATCTTGTCCCATCTATTTGTTTACACAAACTTGGTATTTCTACATCTTCACAGGGCTGTGAAACTCTTTGTATCAGACTCATCGTTAGTATTTCCCAGCACTTTACCCCAATACCCAGAACAATATCGTTTTAGTAAATAGAGGAAGATCAGTAAGTTATTTTTGATAAGTGAATACATGAATGATACCATGAATAAAGTATAGATAGTTGGTACTCTAATGTGGAGTAGTGGGCTGTGAGAGGCAACTGGATACCTAGTCAAGCAGGCTTTGAATCCTAGAGACCCTCGGGGATGGTAGGAGTTCAGCCTTGCTCCTGGGCTCCTGGCTCCTTTCATATAGCTACAGCTCCCCCCACCCCCCACCGAGGTCTGTGGCCATCGGGCATGAAGGACAATGCTCCTACTAGCTCCTCCACAGGTAGAGGGCTTGACTACAGGACACAGAGCCTCAAGCTAGATCTCCATTTTAATGAGATACCTAAAGGCCCGAGGGTGTAGCCAATTAAGCATTCTTTCTCAGACTCTCCTCCTTGCAAAAGGTATTTAACCTCAGGCACACCCTGAGAATACTGGGGTATAGCTTCATCCATTTTCCACCATGACAATAAACATTTTAAGATCATAGACTATCTCTCTTATTTGGGGCCTGCCATGGGGAACAATGGAGTCTTCAACTACAGAGCTGCCATCCAACCTCCTACTGATGACCTCTCTATCCTTCCTGCCATGGAGGCCACCAATGCAAGCAAGTGAGCCAAGCCATCCATGATCCAGCCAAGTGAGTCACCATGATCAAGAACCCCCTCCCTGTGGGACTCAGCCAGAGCTTCTCTCCTTCCCTCCTTTGGCTGCATGCCAATCCAGCCCATACACCCCCATCTTGGCCCTTCTGTGGCCTCTCAGTGGTGGTTGAGAGCCAAAGGGCCTGAGAACCAGTTGGTTCCTGGGTGCCTTTTGGCCCAGGGACCTCGAACTCAAGAGCTCTGGCCTCCACAGGACCTGAGGACTGTGTTCCCTCCACCCCACAGAGCAGAGTCCTGTGGCTTCTCACAGCCCAACATCCACCTGGTGCTGGTGTGGAATGAACACAGTCAAATTCCCACCTCTCTGAGCCGAAGTCTTAGCTCCTTGGGGGTTTTCAGATATGAGACCCACAATTCAATCTAACAGGACCCACCACGCTCACACATGCTACAGCCCAACACTCTTACTGGGAACTTATTGTGTTATGTAACTTTCAGTTTCTTGAAGAAATATATGTGAGATGGTTAGTCTGACTGTCAAGTGTGGTCGAATCTAAAATCACCCAGAAGCTGTGCATGTCTGTGTGGGATTTTTTTTTGATCATGTTACATGATATGGGAAGATCTATCTTGATTGTGGGCAGGACCTTTCCCAGGGAAGGGATCCTGAACTTGATAAACAGAAGGTACCCTGAGCATTGGCATGCACATCTTCTTGCTTCTTGACTATGGATGCAGAATGACCACATGTTTCATTCTCCTGCTTCCTTGATATTCCTGACAGGATGAAATACACTTCTCAACTCTAAACCAGAATAAGCCCTTTTCCCTTAAGTAGTTTTTGTCACAGTATTTTATCATAGCAACAGGAAAAGAAACAAAGGAACTGTGTTTCTACTTGTTTTGGAGACCAACTCACAGTGAGAGAAAGAGAGAGAGAGAGAGAGAGTAACTTTCGTGGGCCATGGTCATCACAACTGTTAACTAATGTAACCAATACAGGTGAAGGCATGTAAGCATAGGCACAGACCTAGAAAGAGTAAGGAGTGCTGTGTGGGTTTGAGTTGCTTTCTTAGTGCAGATAGAAGGCTAATGATGGAAGCCAAGTGTAGTCATAAGGATTTTGTTAATGTTCCTGGTTTACAAACAACATAGAAAGGTTTGGTAATCTGTGGGAAGTAGCTTCAATAAAAAGTATCCAGCCAGCTCCAAAGTCCATCTTCACCACTACTTGAGTATAGAGATGCCAGGCACACTACCATTGATGTATAGACATATTTGCAATGTTCCCCATCACTGGACTATGTAGTGCTCCCTGTCACTGCAGTATGCCATGCTCCTCATTGCTGGGGTATAGAGGTGTTCTCAGGACAGATGACAGGAAGTCTCAGGGGAGGCTGTAGCCAGTAAATCTGTAACTTTCAGGATGTGTGGGGATCTTGATCAGCCTATTCTCACTGGGAACATATGCTTCTGTCCAGTTTACTTCCTTCTCTCTTCCTTCTAACCGACATTCTGAGATATGACTGAAATCCACATGTTCTTGAAAATGTCATTTCTGCTGCACTCTGGGTAAATGGAAGAGTAAAGACTGGGTCAACTGGATTGCTTCTCTTTGAACCAGTCCACCTTTGCTGTCCTGAAGACAAGACTCATTAAATTCTAAACATCAACTGAATGAAATGTGTATGGTCAGGTGGTCTCACTTAGGGTTTTTGTTCCATGAGGTTTGGAGACAGTATCCACTGAATAGGATCTGGGTCTGGGTCACCATTCATCCATGTTACTTCTGTAAATATTAAATAGCCACACAACAGCTTCTGAGTGCTGATAGGCTCACACTCTACTGCCATGTAATCACATCTAATCCCATTGAGCTCTGCTCAAAATAGCCATAATTGGTGGTTTTATCCAAATCAATAACGACAGCTTCTACATATTGATTATCATCCAGGGTATAAAATCATCACCTGGAAAAGAGAAGCCGCCTGCCAAGGGAAAAGGTCAGATATTCCATCTAAACAAGGGAGGGCAGGGGGAGGTGCAGCCAGTGAGTTTTAAGGTAATAGTGTCAAATTACCTGAAAATGCACACAGTATATTCTTGTAATTTGCAACAACAGAGCCCAGAAATAGGTCAATCATTTAAGTGAGTCTTCAAGTCTTTTCTCTGTGATTCAGTGAGCTTGCTGGTATTAGCAGTCTTAAAGGGGCTGGAGCCAACCAACAAAGATATCCACAAAGCCTCTTCCCTCTGAATTCACAGCCCAATCATGGTGCATACAGTTTCAGTCCAAAAGGTGGCTCAGTCCGATGCATTGTCCCCAAAAAAGAATCAATAGAGATCCTCAAGCCCTGTCATGAGTAATCACGGGGAAACATACAGATAGAGGTGGCTAGACTACCTCAGAACCCAAGACATGGGGCATAAAGGCATTTTCCACAGTAGTAACAGCAAGAAGAGATGATATCATGCTAAATGTTACATTTCTAACCACAGAATTTGAAATGAACTGGGTCTTCATTCACTGTGAGAAGTAGTTCAGTATTTCATTCCTTCTAGCAAATATTAAAAGTTCTATTAAAAAAAAAACATTCAACACCACTGATAGAAAGCACAATAAAAAGAAGACAGCTCACTCAGGGTAGTTTGAACCCCACATGGTAACAGTGATCTTGGGCTGTCTCAAGTCTGTTTCATATTCTCTAAAAGACCTTGGCAGGAGTGACAACCAAAAACAAACAAAGCTAGGCTTTTATGAGGAATTCATAACCCCTCTTAAGAACTCAAAAGATAAACACAGACTTGATTTTTTTAAATGTCTTCATGGGAGTGCCCTTCAATTCACTGTCCATGTGACCACAGCATTGTGACATTGTTATGATTGTTACAGAAATATAATTGAATAGATTCTTTAGATTTCTTCATAAACATGCTGTTTTAGAACTGGAAAATGTTACCTTTCCAAGAGAGATGACAGTTCAATGAGTGGTTTTAACATATACGTTATTACTTAAACATTTTACTTTTATTTTTAATTGTATGCATATGTGTGTATCTGGATATAAGTTTATGCTGTGAATTCAGTGACAGTGGACTCCAGAAGAGGGCATGGGATCCCCAGAAGCTAAAGCCACATCAGTTGTGAGCAGCTGACATAGATGCCTGGAACCAAACTTTGATTCTCTGCAATATCAGGAAGTGCTCTTAACCATTGAGCCATTTTTCCAGTCCCTACAAATTATTGTTTATTTTCAATACGTTTATCAATATAATGTGGGGAAATGGAGAGTTTTATTTTCTTTTTGGTGTGTGGGGCCATCAGATGTGTTGTGTTACCACAGCCAATGGGGACAGAAAGGCTCAGCCTGACAAGGAAACAGCTTCAATGGCTTTAATGACAAGAATAGTTTCCATTTTCTAGATGAATCTGGAACTTAGAGAGAATATTTGTGGTGGCTAAATATTGATTGTCAACTTAATGAGTCTGGAGTCATCGAAGAGACAAATCTCTTGGTTCTAGATTGGGTTAACTGATCTGGGAGAACTCACTCCACCCTACATGTGAGCTGGTGCCCAGGACTGAATGCAAGGAGAAAATCTGCTGGACAGCAGCATGCATCTCTCTTCCCTTCCTGAGAACAGAAGCAATGGGACCAAATGCTTTATGCCTTGCCTGGTCAATACGTTCCTTGCCATTGATCAATTGTTTAAGTTCAAAGGTTAAACTCTGAGCCAAAGCAAACACTTTATTCCTTAAGTTTCTACTGTTGGGCATTTTGTTTCATCGATGTTAAGTAACAAATGTTAGCATTAAACAGGTGGATAACCTAAAAAAGTCATCTGAAAGAAAAGATTTCGGTGTTCTTCTTGTTTTATAGGATGGATACATAGGAGCCCTCTCAGGTAGAGGTTTTCTCTCTCTCTCTCTCTCTCTCTCTCTCCCTCTCTGTGTGTGTGTGTGTGTGTGTGTGTGTGTGTGTGTGTGTGTGTGTGTCTGTGTCTGTGTATCTGTGTGTATGCGCTCACGTGCATGCACACGCTCAAGCTCATGTAATGTGAATGTGGCATGTGTGGGTGTCAAAAGGCAACCTTGTGTGTCAGTCTTCACTGTCTACCTTTTGTGAGACAAGATTGCTTTGTTTTCTTCCTGCCACATAGAACAGGCTAGCTGTCTTGCCAGCTTTTGAGGGATGGTCCTATTTCTGCCTCCCATCTTAACCATGGAAGAGTTTGGATTTCAGATGTTCATGCTAAACACCTGGCTTTGACATAGCTTCTGGAGCCTCAGAGTCATGTCCTCACACTTGTGCACCAAGCAATTCTGCCGTTTGAGTTATGTTCCCAGATCAAGGATTTTTGTGTCTATGTTTTCTTTCTGGAACTTGAGAAGAGGAGACAGATTTTAATCTCCTGATACATTTACTTTAACATAATTATTACATTTTTTAATTTTGAATTAACTCCTGGGGAGATTTGGTTTATAAATGACTATATTTAGGCAATATACTGTCATGGCAAATATTAAAAAAAAAAAAAGGTTAGCACAATAAACGAACAAAATGGAATCATTAGTTCTGTGGGGTCTTTTGTTGGTTTGTTTGTTTTTTTGTTTGTTTGTTTTTAATTCTTACTGAGCTGGAGAGATGGCCCAGCAGTTAAGAGCACTTTCTGCTCTTGCAAGAGCAAGGTTTGTTCCCCAGCATACAACCACCTGTAGATCCTGTTCCAGGAGATCTGACACTCTCCTCTGACCTCCACTGTGCCCAAATCTACACATGCATATTGCACACATTAAATAAGTCAATATTATTATCAACCTTTCAATTAGAACCTTTCAACGACATGGAATCTTTTGCATTTATTTTTGTAAAGTTAAATGTTTCTCCATGGTAACATTTAATATGAACCTGGGAAGGATATAGCCTCCTATATAGAGACTTAGCCATCAAAAAACAGGATAAGGGTGAATCTGGTGGACTACGCCATAAGACCAGAATCCCCATCCTCGGATCCTACCTTTGTACCACACTTTCTCTGGGTTGTAAGTTAACTTCTATGACGTTGTTTCATGTCTGTGTGGTTAACTCCAGTACCAACACCATCTCCTGTAACCAGGCAAGACTTCCAGTAGAGGGACTGGGACATCAACCCACCCACAAAACCTTCAACCCAAAATTTGTCTTAACTGCCAGATACACAGGAATAAAGATGGAACAGAGACTGAAAGAACACCTAGCCAATGGCTGTCTCAACTTGAGACTCATCCCTTGTGAGAGAGCCAATCCCTGAAACTATTAATGAAACTCTGCTATGCTTGCAGACAGGAACCTAGCATAACTGTCTCATTGGGCCTATTCTTAAGTGTGGTTTGTATAGCCAGTGAGACTTTGTTGAAGAAAACTAACTTTTCCTTTGCTAGTGATTGTCAACTGGAGAAGCCTCAGGGGGCTTGTGTTTACTCTGCTCTGGAACTCGGTCTGGCTGAGACCTGTTCAGGCTCTCTGCATCCTGCCACAGTCTCTGTGAATTCATATGTGTGTCAGTCTTGTTGTGTCTATAAGGTCTTATTTCCTCAGCATCCTCCATCCCCTCTGGCTTCTACCCTTTTTCTTCCTCTTCTCCCTTACATATATATCCCTGAGACCTGAGGGGAGGGATTTGATGGGAGAATACCAATTAGGACTCGTTGTTCCAAGGTCTTCCACTCTCTGCAGTGTCTGGTTGCTGATCTTGGTATTCTCACCAGCTCATAAACCCATCCCAGGGTGTTTGTCTTTTCTTTTCCGATTTTGAAGTCTCTGCCAGAAGCTCCTTCATCCAATGAGGAATAAGATTTATTTTTTCTTCTTTTATTCTTCTCCAGTCTTTTGCTTAATCAGACATCTAATTTACTTACCTTTACTTTCTAAGGACTATTATAGTCCTCATTCCTTTATTTCCTGTGACCAGGATACCAGCAGCTCCCTCCAGTGACACATCCTCATTTCCAGCCATGACACTCTCTCTCTCCTCTCTCTCTCTCTCTCTCTCTCTCTCTCTCTCTCTCTCTCTCTCTCTCTCTCGATCTACCTTCATTTTTGCCACCAACATAGCTATCAAAATAAACAAATGTGATCATCTGACTTACTTCTAAAAATCTTCCTGAAGACTTGGTGTAGTGTGCTGATACACCTATAAATGTGTATATTATTATATCAGTGGTGCTTTGAATATGCTTGGCCCAGGGAGTGGTACTATTTGGAGATGTGACCTTGTTGGAGTAGGTGTGGCCCTATTGGAGGAAATATGTCATTGTGCGAGTGGGCTTTGAGACCTTCCTCCTAGCTACCTGAGGTTGCCAGTCTTCTCATATTTTCCTGCACCATGACTACTGGGCAATTCGATGCTCCCACCTTGATGGTAATGGACTAAACCTATGAATCTGTAAGCCAGTCCCACATAAATGCTGTTCTTATCAGAAGTGCCTCGGTCATAGTGTCTGTTCATAGCAGTAAAACCCTAAGATTACATCTATGTATATGTGTTTATGATAAATGAACAAATATAAGCAGCTTACCATTTTTGTCCACAAATTCTTTCACGATCTTCATTTGCCAGCATATATGACCTTCCTAAAGCATCTACCTCCCTACATCATAGACTAACAGGTCCACAGGCACTCTGTTTTGCATCTCTTCTCTGGAAAGGCTTCATTTCCTTTATTTGGATAAGTTTTAATGCTCACTGGGTGAGCTCAGGTGTCATTTCCTCTGGCTCATTTCTAATTTATCTCTCTCATCATGTAATTATCATGCTGAACGGCAGGAACAGTGGTAAGCACTGGGCATATAATGCTGAATTAGACTGTCTTTGCCTTGAAGGATAGGTGAAGAGACCGACATGCAAATGGTCAAGTCTTGTTCACTGAAATAAAGATTACAGTAGAAGCAACATGCATGAACATAGTAACCGAGGAGAAGAAAAATAGAAGACCTTAAGCTACTAGTTTTCCCTGTGTTGGTTAGGGATCAGAGGGAAAGTGTTCTAAACAAATGAATAAATGCCTATAAAATCCGGCAAGTATGAAAGACACTGGAAATGAAGTGTAATGTTATGGGTTGCACTGTGTCCCTCCAAGATTTCTATGTGAAACTTTTAATCCTTCCCCAGCAGCTCAGAATGTAACCTCATTTTCAGATGAGAACTTATGAGGTAGCTAAATGCAAAGTGTATTCATCAGACCTGACTGGTGTCTTGCTCAGTGAGCACATTTCTGTGTGCTGAAGAGTGAACAAGACCAACAACAAAAACTAAACAACATCTAATGGAGTTTTAGGGAGCTCTGTCCTAAACGTGTGTCTGTGAGACACACAGGAGCAGGCTGTAGACCCAGAGGCAGAGCAACAGTTTAGATGGGAAAGGTTTAGCTTGGTCCAATGCAGTCATGGGGTAGTTGTTGGGTGTGAAACAAAGCTGAAAAGTGTTTGAGAAGGACTATTGGCAACATGGGCAAGCTGACATGGATGGTGCTGCCACATTGCCTTTACTCTATATTGTGTGCCACTAGCTGGGCCTATACAGTTTTATGAAAAGAGAAGAGACAAATGCAAGGCGCTAAGACAAATCACAGAAGAAGCCAAGTCAAACAATGAGACATTTCTTTCTAAAATGGCTTCAGCCATGAATCAGACCCCAAGGCACACCCCCGACAGTTATAAACTACAGTCCTGATGCTTCTCTGTTGAAGAATAATTAAAATGAATTAAAATGAATTGTTTGTAAAGCCTACAATGTCAATGAGGTTGCTTTCTGGGCAAGCAAAATAATACGAATAAACAAAACTCAGTGGCTGTTGTTCCTTCTAGAGACAAGAAGGAGCAGTGCAATGGCTAATGTAATGTGTTAATGTGATTGGCTCTTGGGATGCCCAGAACTCAGAAGATCCATCATTTCTAAGCATGTCTGTGAGCATCTTTCCATAAGAGTCTCACGTTTGAACAGATTTAGAGGGAGAATTTCAAGTTTTAGTGTTTAATGATTTCTTTACATTTAAACTGTGTCTGAAAATTGAGACATCCTTTTCTCTTTTTTCTTTTTTTATTGGATATTTTATTTATTTACACTTTAGATGTCATCCTCTTTCCCAATTTCCCCTCCGTAGAAACCCCCTATCCCATCCCCCATCCTCCTTTTTGCTCTTATACCACTTTACCTACATGCAAGTATTAAGGTCAGTTCTAGGTTGGGGAACTAGCAATACAATAGATGCAACTAGTCAAGGAACCTTTACAGTATAGAGATTGGTAAAAATGCACTAATCAGTTAGACATTTTATGAAGTGGAATGGAGTTATTTTGTTAACAGATTTTCAGTGAGAGCCAAGCATGGTGGCACATGTCTCCACCCCAGTGTTTGAGAAGCAGAGGCAGGGATATCTCTATGAGTTAGAGGCCAGCCTGATCTACAGAGAGCCAAGGCATGACAGGGCTACATAGCCAAACCTCATCTCAAAAGACAAACAACAACCTCAAACACACACACACACACACACACACACACACACACACACAAAAGCAAAATAACAACTACAAAAAAAAGATTTTTAACCGAGACCCAATTCTGAATGTCGACTCATCTCATGGATAATCCTAAAACATAACGATATAGTTAATATACATTACTTATGCATAGTGACATAGTTAGTAGACATTATTTATGCTCAGAGGTGTTCTTCTTATGTACATGTGCCCAAAGGCTTAGGCAATGGGCAAGTATCTTTTTTTTTAATAAATTGAAAAACTAAATAAATTAAATAGAATTTATTTTTCAAAAAAAAGAAGCTCATGCTTGAGTCAGCAGGCTGAGTGATACACATTGACCTCACCAATGCTCCCATCAGTGGATGGCTGTAGCAGAATAAAAGGGTGGAGAATAGACTTACTGTCTGTCTCTGTTTGTGGTTGAACTGGCACTGACTTTGTTCACCTCTGGTGCTCCTAATATTCAGCCCTTCAAATCACACCATGAACTTTCCTGGTTCTCCAGCTCTCACAGGGCAGGTTGTGGGACTTGTAGGCCTTTGAGGTTAACACATATGCATGTGCTTTCTCTCCCTCTCTCCCTC
>NW_021604782.1:4779673-4784579 GCF_004785775.1 Grammomys surdaster
CTCAGTGCCTCAGTGCCTCAGTGCCTCAGTGCCTCAGTGCCTCAGTGGCTGGGAGTATGAGCTGGTCCTGTGGAGAATGAGGTCAATAAGAATCTCTGTGACAGGTTGCTTTACAACCACCTGCATCTCTAACTCCAGGGGATCTAACACCCTCTTCTGACTTCTCCAGGTCCACATTTGTGTATACCTCCTTACTACATATACATAAATAAATCATAAAATATATCGTAAAAATAGTACTAAACTCAGAGAACTTACCTTGAGTTCTTGTCCCTGCTCCTTTCCCCCTCTCTTTTAATTCTTGGGTTTCACTATGGAAAACTGAGCATGCTTCTAGAATGTTCTCTGTCTTAGCTTCTTTATGAGACACCATCCCATTCTGAGAAGGCTATTGAAGATGGGCATGAGTTACTCACCAAGTCACTGGTCTGGCACCTTGGAATAAGTTATTTCTTTAGATTTTAAAGTGGACTCTTCCAGACTCTGTTACCTCTCAGAAAAGCTGCCGTCATCTCTGCTCCTATGGGTCCAGGTGTCCCATGGACAAATGTCCATATACAGAGAGATAAAGGACATGATTCTCTAGTGATTTGGGAGCTGAGATCTCCAGAGCCACCTGCCAGTGCTACAGTGACAGTTTGATCTCCTGAATGAAATAAAGAATCCAGCTTAGTGAAAGACTCCAGTTGCCAGCCTTTAGCTACATTAGAGTCTAAAAGGTCCATATCAGGGCAGGAAAAAAAACCCCAGTCCACTGATCACAGGGCACTGGTGCAGGGAAGAGAATAATGGATCACTGAGTCAAACGCCTTCCTTGTAGAGATGGGCAACCAAGACTTGGAGAGTGGAGAGGAGCCCATTAACTCAAGCACCATTAAACAGCTCAGTGACTCCCTAGAGAAGCCTATGCCTGTAAAACTCTCAACCTCACCTGAGCAATCGGCATGGTTCTTCTATTCTGGGTGTGGGAAATCTAATTATAGATGGTGTTGCCCAGACACAAGATATCTGGAAAATAAATGTCTTGCTTTGATAATAAATTTTAGTATGTTACTCCAAATATAGCATAAAAATGGAATACTAAAATTATTCATTTTTATTATAAATTCAAATCTATCTAGGCTTTCTATTATTTTATTATTCTTTTTATTACTTTTTTAATCTGGTAACACTAGTTGCAGGATTTCCCTTCTTCCGTCTTTGCACTGTTGAAACATGTAAAGTCAAATGCATCATCATCATTTTCTAATAAGATTTTATATCCTATCTTACTACATCTTTTCTGTTTATGTTCTTCTTGCTTTCTCTTCATCATTAAAATTTTTATCTATTATAAGTACCTCAATTAGCCTCACTAAAAATACTACTTGACTATTAATTTCTATAGAAGGACTTGGGATGTAGCTCAGCAGTAGAGTGTGTGCTTAACATGCATAGGACCCTGGGTTCAATTCCTTAAACAACTGAAAAACATATTACATTAACTATGTGTAAGGGACACTCAGTTCCAAAGGGGGAATATGAATAATACTGACTTTTGTATCTCAAGAAGTCCTAGTTAAACTGAGTGATCAGCCACTTTTAGTAATCAGAATTCAGAAAGACATGACATGGTTTAATTTCATATAAGTACTTTGTGGCAGAACTGGGTCCTGATTCATTGCATTATACCCAGAGTAGCTGGCTAGCTTAAAAGTCTATTTTATGCCCTTCTACTTGAATATCTAAGGGGCAGTGCAGTAGGCATGGGTTGGCCTCTCTCACCCTGTCATACTCTTAGCCTGATGTGTAGTCCCTCCTCTGACTGAGAGAATGTCTTATGAATACAGTCTTCCATTCAAAGTACTTCTCCATGGTTTGCTGAGGACATATGTGTCCAAAGCTGGTCCTTCCCATAGAGTTGTCAAATCAGAATATGAGACAAGAGTTCTCTCCTTGGTGGCAGAGACAAGGATGTATGAAACAGCCATATGCCCTGGGGCATAGAGGAAGCAGGACAGGGTGCATAGAGGGGACATGCTGAGAGGTCCATACAGTTTCCTAGTCTGTACTTCAGCTGTTCTCAAAATTCAGCTGCAAGGGTCTCATTCCCTTTAGCCTAAACAAATTTTATTTTTGTCCTAATATTTTAAAAGCATTTACATACTTTACTTACACAACTTTGTCTAATTTTGTTTTTAATTTTAAAATACCATTTAACTTTAGAAATTAGTTTAGAGAAACAAGTTTCCTTGCAATATTTTCATAATACTTAACTCTGCTTGACTCCCACCTGTCTATCCCACTCCTTTCCTAGTCTCCCTCCATCCCTTACTTCCACTGCGCATGTCTGCCCCCAGAATTTCTCCTTCCAGTTTTGTTCTAATGTGCCCTCTATTAGATTTTTGAATGCCCTTCCTCAAGGCCTCATTCCCATCTCATAGGCTTTTCTTTTCTCATTGCTTGGTTGTATCTACATCTATTCCCACCCTCACATACAAACATGAGCACGCACACATGTGCCCATGCTCGTGCACACACACATATTAAACATTCAAAAGCTAGAATCTTCATGTGATTTTTGTCTCATGGAGACTGCATTACAATGCTTAACAGGATGTTTTCCAGTTGTACATTTTTCTTGTGAATTTCATAATCCCACTTTTCTTTACAGTTGAATGTTATTTCATCGTGTATTTGTACATTTTTATTATACAACAACTGTTGATGGACATCTAGTCTGGTTCCATTTCCTGGCTATAGGGAAGAGGAACAATAAACACTACTTTGTAAGTGTTGCTGTGGTAAAACATAGAGTCCATTGGATGTATGCCCATAAGTTAGCCCTAAGAAATGACTCGTATTTTTATTCACTCACAACCAAATAGGTCTGGTAAATAGAAATAGTCAGAGATGGATTTCCAGTAACATTTTTTTACAACTGCTAAACCATGAAGATGTTCCAGGGCAAGCCTAGAATTCTATGACCAACAGACCTACTTACACAAAATCATTGGTTCCTCCACCAAGTAATGCAGACAAGTTCTTGCTCTCTTCAAGGCAACATTAAAAAATCAATGTTTTCTTTCTTCTGGGGGATGGAGAGATGGCTCAGCAGTTAAATGTGAATACTGCTCCTGAAGAGGACCCAGATTTGGGTCCTAGCACGTACATCACGTAGCTCACAACTGCTTTTTGTTTCAGCTCCGGTAGATCTGAAGTTCTCTTCTGGTCTATGACTCTGCACTCATGTGCATGTGTGCATGCACTGTATACATGCCTACCCATACACACTCACAAATAAAAAGTAAAAATAAAATCTTACGTTAAAGCAATAGACTATCTTTCATGTATTTTATGTATTCGCTGACAATTTTAACACATACACAATGTATCCAGATTGTCTACATCCCCAGTATATTCCCTCTTGTCTTCATGTATTCTCTGCTCTTCACTGTCATCATTATTGTTGTTTGAACTTTTTGTGACCCAGAGTCCAGTTAGTGTTGCCTGTTGGAGTGTTGACCGATCCTGGCTTGCCCTTGAGCAGGCAGCCATAGATGCAGTGAGTTTGTGAGTTTATGGCTGTTCTAGGTCCAGAGGACAGCATTTCACAGCACTATTCTCTATCCGCTGGCTCTCCCTCTTTCCAACCTCCTTTCTGCCATGTTCCCTGAGCCCTGGTTTTGTCAGGGAAGACATTGAGATAGACAGTCCAATTAGGACTCAACAGTCACTTCTCAGCACATTGACCACTTATGACTCTCTGCATTGACTTCTGAGCATGGCAGAGAGAAGGGCAAGCACTAATCTGTGTGCATAAACATAAATGTTTAGAAGCTAGAAACCTAATGTTTGCAGGAGCTGCTTCCCAAATACTCTCAAGATGGCTTCACTTATGACAGGTTTACATCTAGCAAACTCAAATAGCGTTTTTGGTGGTGGGATAATACTAAATAACCAAGATGATCTCAGAATCTCCAAGTGAGCTTTGTGCTGTTAGAATCATTGCTTTCAGTTTTAAGAGGTGAAAATTAAACCCAGAGATTTAAAGTAGGTTGTTCACCATCAGACACATTTGGTTAAGTTCATTTCTATACCCCTTGACATTCAGAGCACTAATCTTTCTAACATACTTCTCCTTAACAGCTGACATCATTAATTGGGGGATAATCTATGTAGAACCAAAATATTGAAATGAACATAAAAGAGTAAAGAGACTCTCAGGTTATCCATTTGGTCATAGAAAGTAATCACCCTTGTGGGGA
The DNA here is from genome assembly GCF_004785775.1 of Grammomys surdaster. Lineage (NCBI taxonomy): Eukaryota > Metazoa > Chordata > Mammalia > Rodentia > Muridae > Grammomys > Grammomys surdaster. The sequence continues at coordinate 4,783,921 of NW_021604782.1, forward strand.
AGGGAAACTGGAGAATGTTGTTCCAGCCAATAGACACTTGAGTGTTACCATTTTGACATCTCTCTCTCTCTCTCTCTCTCTCTCTCTCTCACACACACACACACACACACACACACACACACACATACACTCCTACTGGATTAAACTATTGAGATTATACTATATATTTGAATATATATATATATTCATATACTTAAAAAATTCCAAAGATGAGGTGGGTCAATTTGATATAAAGATCAAAATTTGGGATCACTAAGATATACTTTTGTTTATTTGTGTATATCATAAGCCATATTATAAACAAGTTGAAAAAGTGCCTCTCAGCTGTACTGATTTGAAATCAGCACAATCATTCAATATATAGGTCAACTATTTAGGCAACATTATATCCCATGATTCAACTAATATTTTTTAATTGTAAGTTGTTATGTTCTCTATACCTAGTACATGGGTTAAAGATGGTTCAGCTGGCAATGAATGAACCCTAAGGGAGAGCTGATATGTACAATACACATGGGGTTTCAATGAAACTGTGGCTGGTGTCTCAGAAAAGAAGCTGCCTCAAATCAAAAAGGGGTTGTTGGGAAAGAACTTAAACTGGGCCCATATTTAACCAGTAGAAAGGAGGAAAGACAACGTCAGCAGAGGAAACAAAACAA
>NW_021604782.1:4784589-4792594 GCF_004785775.1 Grammomys surdaster
ACCAGTAGAAAGGAGGAAAGACAACGTCAGCAGAGGAAACAAAACAAACAAACAAACAAACAAAAACTTTAACCAATAGAAAGGAGGAAAGACAATGTCAGCAGAGGAAACAAAACAAACAAACAAAAATAATAAAACAAAAAAAGACAAAAAAGTCCAATGAGGAACAAGAAAATAGCAATAATATTGATGATGATAATAATACCAATAAGCATATTTTAAGTACTATGTGTTGATTACGGTTATAAGTGTTTTTACATGGTCATGCATTTGATTCTTGCTAGAAGTCAATGAAGCAGTTGCTTCTGTGATTTCCCCACTATATAAATGAAAAGATTCAATTACAGATAGGTTTGATATACCTATCAAAGGCCATATACTAAATGACAGGAAGAAGTTATTTTTTAAATGGCTTTTGTTGAATGAATGGGTATTTTGTGCTTGTTTTCCCATTTCTCTCTCACTTCACTCCCTCTGACTCTACCTCTCTTTTTCTCTGTGTGTATGCATGTTTTTATGTAAAAAAATATATATATGTAGATGTCTCTTGATATCAGGAACCGCTGCTGGTCACCCTTGTACCCTACTCGATGAGGTGAAGTCTCTCAGTCACACCCAGAACTGGTTGAAGTGTCTGGTCTCATTTAGCCAGTATGCTCTAGTGATCCTGTCTATATCTTCCAAGGATAGAATTTCAGGAAGGCTGCTACACCAATGCAGCATTACCTGGGATCCAGGAATCTGAGCTCCAGCCCTCATGTTGGTGCAGCAAGCACAACGAGGGAGGGTTAGGGAGATCTGACCCAGTTCACTCAGCTGGTTGAAAGCTGGAAGAATTAGAGTCATCGGGATAGACACTTGCCACTATGCTGGGCATGCAGCATGGAAACGAGAGGGAAAATCCCACCGTGCCATTTCTTGTTAGTTAAAACTTATGTAAGGAAAAATGTGCTACCTTAGTATGCAAACTCAGCTGATCCCTAGCCAAGAGATAGTTTCCAAAGGCAAGTTACAAGAAGGAGGACATGAGGCAGAGAGGAGTGAAAATGGTTTGGGACAGATTTTTATCGATAAAAATGTTTTTATCAGTAAAATGATTCACTTAGGCGAAATCAGCAAGAATTCTTTTATCTTGGCTGTTCTATGATCTCAGGCAAAGGTCAAAGCAGAGATTGTGTCTCTGTCTCTCTCTACATCAGGTGGACTAAAACACAGCCTCCATGAATAATCACAGAGCAATAACCCTGCATCTAGAGGCCAGGAAGCATTTGTAAGATAAATGGAAACGGTAGCGTTCTTTGATTGAGTCCTGATTCTTCACTTAACTACCTCAGGAGCTGCTGAGAAAGTTGCCTGATGCATTTATGGAAACCTCTAGGACCTAATCAATTTCCTCCTTCTAAGGGAAAGGCCTTAGCAGGAGAGAGCATCATTTTCTGCAATGCTGCCAAATGAAGAAAAGGACAGACCATTCTATGGTGACAGCCACCTGGAATCTTCTGGTTTGTTGTTGGCTGTTTCTCTTTAGACAAGAGAGCCCTGCCTGACCCCAGAGGTGAAGGCCCTCCTTGTGTTAACAGGAAAGACAGGGTCATGTGCACTCCTTCTGTCATGCTGCATTTTTTAAGTCTGAGAAAAAAAGGAATGTAAAATGTGGAAGTGGGGGAGGTTGTAATGCACTGTGACTGATGCCACTGTATCTATCTCATGCAATATTTAGCTGCTGTGTCTGTTTGGAGCACTGAGAATAGCAACAGTCCTCAAAATCAAGCCCCATCTATGGCTGAACAAAGCAGATGGGGACATTTTTTCCACATAGCAACAATGATTGGGTTTATGTAGCATCTGTCCTTGGAGAACCTCTGAGAGACGTTGAGAGTCCTTTTTTAGTTCTCACTATAAGTGGTTTATGAGAGGCCCGTGAGACGGCTCAGTGGGTTAATATGCTTGCCATATGAGCCTGAGGACCTGAGCTCAACCCCCAGAACCCACGTTAAATAAAATAAATAACCAGATGCACTGGCACACATCTGTAAGCCCAGAACTCACTCCAACAGGAGCATGGGAGCTGAAGAGTAGACTCTACCTGAAGCTCTTAAGCCCGCTAGCCTAGTGTATGCAGCACACCAGAAACGACAAGAAAAACCTGCCTCAACGAGTTTGAAGGAACGGACTAACTCCCCAGTGTTGTCCTGTGACTTCTATATGTACCTCATGGCATCCGTGTGCCTATACTCACACACCACACTACACCAGCCCCCCTCACACACAGACACACACAGACACCATCCCACCACACACATCCCCTGATACACTACCCACCTACCACACCACCATAACTCCCCCTACATCCTCCCACACCCACACTCACACATGCACTTTTAAACAAAATCAATGCGACCAGTTAAAGGGATCTGTCCTACCAGTTTTCATCAAATAGTGAGGCACTCCCTAGTCTCCTCATGTAATGATTTCTTTAGTCAGGAGTTTCAAGGCTAAAGCCAAGGTTGTGCCTGATTCAGGGACTAAAGAAGAACACTTGATATGAACCTGCAATTTGAACACACCGGGAGCCATCTAGTACATACAAAGGCAAGAAAAGACCTCTGCAATTTGTTAAAATATCAGAGCATATTGAGCACAGTTAGGGAAGAGACTTAGACATGTGGAAAGGGAGGTCTACAAAGGAAAAAAAGAAAACCCTACAGTGTCTGGCTGGAATCAGACATAAAAAATAAACTCACGACACTATTTTTAAATGTGTATGTGTGTGAATGTTGAACTGATCACAGATGCATACAGATGTAGACAGGTTCTAATACATTCTTATCTGTTTGTTATCATTGTCTGCAGAAGACATCTAGAATCAATGTTGTTCTTGGCCATAGAACTTTTCCACTGATAGGAACCAAGGCTTGATGGACAAAGGTTAGTTCAAAGCCAAAAGCAGAAAGATATGCGGCCAAAGTTTTAGCAACTAGAAAGTTTTAACAAGTAGAAAGGGGCTGAAAGAATTCAGAGACAAGTAAATAGAACTTTTCAGCATGAAGTTGTTCCTGCTTGGCCAAACACAGGGGAATTTAAACGTCAAAATGGGTGGTTCTAAATAAATGACTTTAAATAAAGCCTCTAAAACTGAGATCTTTGAATCTATACTAACGAAAGAGAAGGAGAGGGACAGAGCAGAAGAAGAAAATGAGAAGAAGAAAAAGGGAGAAGAAGTTAAGAGAAGCCTTCACTTTGGTGAAAAGCCAGCTAATATATGTAAGGACACATTGAAGATAGAATTAATTCATGACCATCATGGTGGTGGTGGCTTCAGATGAGGATTGTTAATGAATGCTAGGAAAGGTGACTAGTTCTTGTTGAAGTATATTGGCTACTTGGACATGGTATGCAGTGTACCTATCAGACAGGAAGAAAAAAAATATGGTTTTTACAGTGGAGAAATGTAGCACAAAATAGTTTGACAGAGGGCTCAAGGGATAGTCCTATACAGGTCTAAGATGATGATATTTGGTGTCTCACTACAGACTGCCTTGAGAGAAACAGAATGCTTACTTTGGTGATGTATCTGTTAAGAGCACATTGCCTGGGTTTGGTCACAAGGAGATAAAAAACCAACACAGGTTGGTTGGAGTATATTATGCTTTGAATATAAAGTATCTCTACAGGTTAATGTTTTGAGTGCATGGTCCTTAGCTGGCCATTTTGAGGATTTGTGGAGTTGTTAGGAGGTAGGCCTTAGCAGCAAAGAGTTGTTCACTAGGTCCTTGGCTATATGTTATCCTTGGTCACTTCCTGCCTCACTCTCTGCTTCTTGGTCTACTATCCCAGAACCATGAGTGGAGCAATTCTATCATGCCTTCCCATCTTCAGCCCTTATGATGGGCTGAAACCAAAAGCCAAAATAAGTCTTTTTTATTATTATTATTTAATCTGCTTCTGACACGCATTGTCCTAGCAGTGCAGAAGTAACTAGTATAGAGGAAAACCTACAACCTGCCAGTGTTGGGCTTAGGAAGCACTAGGAAAGACTGAGGGGCTCAAGAGATACGAGATTCAAGAGGCTGAAGCACGATGGTTACAAGTTCAAGATCAGCCTGGGCATGTTTGTAAGACCTTGTCTCTAAATAAAAAGTGAAAAGAGGCTTGGGATACAGTTCACTGGTAGAGCACTTACACGGGGTATGTGAATTAAATTGATGCAGGTTCAATTCCTAGCATATCTCTCCTCTCTCTCTCTCTCTCTCTCTCTCTCTCTCTCTCTCTCTCTCTCTCTCACACACACACACACACACACACACACCAGAGAGAGAGAGAGAGAGAGAGAGAGAGAGAGAGAGAGAGAGAGAGATAGCACAGCACAGCACAGTTATGCTTATGCTTATATATATATGCTGAAATATTTGAAATAGCAAAATAGTAGATACATTCTGTATCAATGATTTTCTTGTCACTGAAACCAAACATCTGAAAAAGCAACTTAAGAAAAGAGGGGCAGAGATTGAAGGAAAGGCCACCCAGAGACTGCCCCACCTGAGGAACCTGAGGATCCAACCCACATGCAGATACCAAACCCAGACACTATTGTGGATGCCAAGAAGTACTTGCTGACTGGAGCCTAATACAGCTGTCTCCTGAGAGGCTCTGCCAGATCCTGACCAATGCAGATTGAGATGCTTGCAGACAACCATGAGACTGAGCACATCCTGAACCTCAGTGGAGTAGTTAGGCGAAGGACTGAAGGAGCTGAAGGGGCCTTATCTGGCATCAATTGGAGGGAAGGTCCTTGGCCCTGTTAAGGCTTGATGCCCCAGCGTAGAGAAATGCTAGGGAAGTAAGCAAGAGTAGGTAGGTGGGTGGGGGAACACCCTCATAGAAGCAGGGTAAGCAGGGCTGGGAAGGGAGGTTGCAGAGAGGAAATCAGGAAAGGGGATAACATTTTAAATGTAAATAAATAAAATATCCAGGTTTTTTTAGTAGAAGAAGAAGGAGAGGAGGAAGAAGAAGAGGAGGAGGAGAGGGCTTAGAGTGAGGGACAGTCCATCACAGCAGGGAAAGCATTGTGCCAGAAGTGTGAGTCCGCTTGCTTAGACCTGGCTGGATTAGGAAGCAGAGACAGGCCAGGAAGCAGGCCCAGCCTATATACCATAAGGCCTACACTTCAGCAACTCACTTCCTCCAACTGGGTCCACATCCCAATGTTCCATAATCTCCCAAAACAGGACCACCATTTTGGGATCAAATGTACAGATATATTAGCCTCTAGAGTACATTTTACATCTAAAAGGAACTCTTATTAAGTGCTCATCAGTTAGAAATTATTAAATAAGTTACCACACAATGAGGCACATAGCGACAGATACTATAACACTCTTATGAATGAGATAAGCCTATATACCACTGGAGAAAATATTTTGTTCTGAAATTATTTTATTCATTTTTTTCACATAATATATTTTGAATTATTTCCCCTCTCCCAACTCCTCTCAGATTTTCCTGCTTCATTCTCCATCTAGCTTCATGTTTTTTCTCATTCTGATGGAGACGTTTCTAAGCAATCAACCAATAATCAGAAAGAAGGCTACGGTAGTGTGCTCCTACTTGCAAAGATGCATACATATCAAAAGAGAAATAGATGCTGTATTTATATATACTTGTGACTATCTATGAAACTGTAAGGTACACACAAATGTATGTCAGTCTATTTTTAGATTTACTTCAATTTTTATTTTATTCTCATAGGTATATAGCCTACATGTATAGTCATGCAACATGTGTGTGCAGTGCCTACAGAGGCCAGAAGAGGGAGTCAAGTCCCCTGTAACAGGAGTTACAGATGATTGTGAGCTACCATGGGTGCTGGGAATCAAACCTAAGTCCTCTGGAAACAGAAGCCAGACCCCTTAACCACTGAACCATCTTCTGAGTGTGTAAGTTATCTTTACAAAGTGGATGGAAGTCATTGTGACACAGAGTCTTCCTTGTATTGTATAATAGTCATTTTTTTATCCTTTTCTAAAGTTATTAGGATAACAGGAAGAGTCAGACTCTTTTTTCTCACTTGTTTTGACTATAAGATCTCTCTGAGAAAGCACTAGTCTCAAGTGTCTATCTGTCAGTCACCTACCCAGCATGCTTATATTGTAATACATATCTGACACTGGAAGACCCAGTTGCCCCCATGTCTAAAGAATGGATTGATCTCATTCTATGCAATGGGGATCAGATACCAACATGGTTTCTGCTCTACCTCTTCTTCTTAGGGCTTCCACTCTATGGATGACAAGCTGGAGTTCAGATAGAGGACAGGGGTGTTTTATCTAAAAGTACACACATTGACAGTGGGATTGTTGGAATAGCTCCTCCCTCTAGTCTTGTTCCTGTCTCAGACTACTTGAGGTATTAGAAGAAACATTAACCCAATGTATAACCCCATAAGACAATGGATATTGAGTGTGCTTCCTTTAAAGAACCATTGTTTCATGACCTTCCTCAGTCCAAGGACACACCTCTACAGAGAAAATAGAATGATGACACTTCCTTCAGTGGTCTCCAGTAGTTGCAGTTGAGTTACAAAAGTCTGTATTATGGTAAAGGTGGTGTGCTTAGCTGGAGTTCTGAAGAAACCAAGATTAGCCATCACATCTAGACCCCAACACTCGCTTGGTCTAAGGTCTAAGGAATATTAAGTAAGGAATATTAAGGACTGTGTCTAAGGAATATAAGTAGCTCAGTGTCCTGAACCTGTCCTCTTCTCTGGAAAGCACAGGGTGTTCATGGGACTCAGACAGAATCATAAAAAAGAAAATGACTTGCAAACTATTAAACTATAAATGTAAACTTGAAACACTTCAGAGAGCTAGCACATCTACATGGATTCATTGAAATGATAATACTATGAACTTTTAAAGATGCCCCTTGCTATCCCAAGGCTAACCTCTCTCTACTGTGTCTCTTTAAGACTTTGGAAAACTTTACAACATTTAAAACTCAAATTCCAGACTTTCATTTAAAGTTAGGTAAGTTTCTCAACTTCAGGCCAAATTCTAGATGGCTTTAGTGAACTAAGATTTAGAAGTGATCGTCTCATTTAGATGGGACACGCACAGCGGGCCTCAGTCCTCATTCATCCTATTTGTCTCAAGCTTCATTCATTTATTCTTTCTGTCTTTAGCCCTTTGAATTGTAACCTGTAGCCACCAGGCCATGTCAAACATTACCAAAGAAGAACTCAGACCCACCAGCTTCTGCTCTAGAGCCTGCTTACTTTGTTTATCTTGCTATGGTAGAATACCTTGACAAAAGGCAACTTAGAAGGAAGGGCTTGATTTCAGCTCACCGTTCAGTCCACTGTAGGAGGGAAGTCCTAGTTGGCAGAAGCTTGGAGAAGCTGTTCACATCCACCGTCAAGAGACGAGAGAAATGAATGTATGTGTGCTTAGTGCACAGTCAGCTTTCTCTAACATGGCACAGGGCCCAAAACCAGGGAACTGTGCCACCCTCTTTCAGGTTGGGTCTTCCCACATCAATTATAGCAATCAGGACAGTCCTCTATAGACATACCCACAGGCCAACCTGACCTAGACAATCCTTCATTGAGACTCGCTTCCCAAGTGATTCTAGGTTGTGTCAAGTTGGCAACTTAAACTAACCATCACAGAGCCCCTTGCTCTGTAATTCACATGTGCTTCACACAGCACACATGGAGTACTGGGCTCATAGTTAAGCCTATTTATTTTCTACAAAGCTAGAAAGCAAAGGTTCTTATTTTCCCTTATTAGGAAAGCTCTAAGTTTCAAAATAATTAAAGCCTCCCATGCCTTCATTTAGGGGCTTAGCCCCTTTGCCCTCCACCCCGTTAGTTTCCTTAGGCAGTCCTGCTGCCTCCGTGTACATTAATGCTGCTTGTGGACCTCACGTTTATGGGAAACACCACCTGATGGGGTGATGACATCACAGAGGAGTACAGCCCACAGAAGCCATTCTGCTGTCAAAAAAA
>NW_021604782.1:4792694-4821092 GCF_004785775.1 Grammomys surdaster
TCTCTGTTTCTCTCTCTCTGTTTCTCTCTCTCTGTTTCTCTCTCTCTCTCTCTCTCTCTCTCTCTCTCGTGTATGTGTGTGTGTGTGTGTGTGTGTGTGTGTGTGAGAGAGAGAGAGAGAGAGAGAATTAGCATCACATAGTAAATAAATGGTATAACTCACCTCCACAAATGGAGATACCTGACAATATGACAAATGCAGTGTTAAGATAAATGAGTTGATAGGTACTGAAAATGAAAAGCAGTGATATATAAGTTCATTCACTTACTTATTTTGTCATTCAACAAACATCACTGAGTTCATGTTAATTAGATAAAAGAAGTTAATTTATTATTTAACAATAAATAAACTCATTTTCTATGCCCAAAAAGCTTACCCAACTACCTTTAATTATTTGTATAGTGAAGTAGCTTGACCTACATATCAATTCTTTCAGCGTTAGAGTTGGAAGAATGGGTCACCAAGACAACTCAGTTACAGTGCCTGCTTGCAAGCCTGACGGCCCAAGTTCAGTCCCTGGGACCCACATGGTGGGAAGAGAGAACCAGTTCCCACAAGCTGTCTTCTGACTTTCACACACATAACCAATAATAAATAAAGATGATACCTCAATGGGTTTTGTGAACCTGAATGAGGAATTTTTTTTAGGTTCACATACCTTCAACTACATCAAATAGCAGCAGAAACTTAATAAACATGGGGTTAAACCGAGCTTTACAATAATCCCCTTAGGTCAAGAGAGGTCAGATCACTTGCTCTGGAAGGCAGCCGTTGGTTGAGCCAATTCCAATTCAGGACTTTATCACCACAGATCATTATGTCATTATAGATCACCATAGCTGTTCTTCTGGTCTCCTGAACTACACCAGGACATTGGGGGGGGGGGGAGTGTCATCTCAATCACTACATAAATTACTATAGCACAATACTGAGTTCTTACATATTTTAGTCCCTGTCATCCTGCACAGTTTGTGTTACATATTTAGAAACAATAGTCTCAGGAAGAGTTGGTTATCTTCCCTAACTAGCCAAAGAAGCCCATTGCACCACACCCTCTGAAGAGTTCTTGCCTTCAAAAGTTTTAAACCAGAGATAATGTTGTTCTCAAGTCCCAGGATTGTCTGGCACTATCTAGAAAGAACTGGCTACTGACATCTAATAGCATGTAGAGGTTCCGGGCAGCACTAAGCATTTTACAATGCAAAGGATAGCTCACTAGACACAAAAGCAGTGACTGAGTTCAACATGTTCGCCATGCTGCTTCAACAATGTGCATCAAAAGGAGGTTGCCAGCCCATCAGATGCCCTGCATGTGCTCCTCTTTTTAGGTCCTCTTGCTTTTCCTCTGAGTCAGCCCAGGGGGGTTAGTTTTTGTTATTGTTCTCCAGTCTTTCCTCCAACCTAGACAAGTATACTAGTTGTTCTAGATCTATGTGCCAGAAGCTGTGTGTGAGCATTTAATAGTGCAGCTGGATTTGCTGGACCAACTTGTGACACACTGAATGAGAAGTCCCCTCAAAAAAATCAGGGTGGTCCCTGTGGCTTTGTCTATCTTCCCAGACCTTGTTCTGACTCCTTATGTAATCCAGTGTTTTCTATAAGGCAACCCTCTCTTAAAATACCTGGCTCCTTTTCAAGGTTCAAAGAGTGATGAGAAGGAAGGAAGGAAGGAAGGAAGGAAGGAAGGAAGGAAGGAAGGAAGGAAGGAAGGAAGAAAGGAAGGAAGGAAGAGGTGAGTAGATGTGGCATTTTCTCTGCCTGGGGACCAATTATGACAGTGTAGGTATGCCAGAAACAGCTCTTTTCTTGTAGTCATCCATTTGCCCTCAAAGAAGAATCTTTCAGGTGGTGATTTTGTAAACTACATTTTTTTAAATGAAAGAATGAAGATCTTTCAAGATTTTTGTTTTAAAAAGAGGAACAGAGAGCAGTAGTCAAAACAGTATTTGTAAGAGTCTTGTAGGAGATGCCTTGACAAACAGCTTGTCTTTACTTTGGCACATTTTCCAGAACCCATCCAGGCTGTGAGTGGCATCCTTTTGGCTTAGAATTACTGAAAAACATCTGGCCTGGCCTGGCCTGTCATGGACCAATTGGGGACTCTCTCTTGCTATATAACACCAAGGCAGAAGATATTCTAGTCATGTTTAGGGTTATGTAACTGCAGAGACTAGTCCAGGGCTTCTCAAAAGTAAGCAATCCAATTCTAAGTGGACTAGGTGACACTTGAGTCCTCATTCCAATATCAATACCTGGAGTTAGGAAAAAATGAAATGCTGACAAGATGAATCAACATTGCGAATGAATAAACAAACTGTGACCAGCCTTTCGGAGAAGAGCTGTTGCCCATTTTGTGATAATGGAAATCAAATAGTTGCCCAAAATTACAGAATTGCTAATGGACTAAAACCAGAGCATGAGCTCTGGGTCACCTGATTCACCTAATTGTAAATAACTTACCTCGAGTCAATATCCACCCCCAAACTTCTTTATTTAATACAGACACTTTGGTCAATACATCTTAAATGAGCTACAAAGTGATCTAGCTGGGACATCAGCTGGACAAGCAGTGATCAGCATTAATGACAGCAGATGAGTTGGAAAATGTGATGTCAGGAAAATATTGTAAAGGTTTCTTTATTGGCAGATTACCCGTGTTCTTAATTTGTCAGTCCACGGCAAGAATAGAATGCATTCCTCAAGCCCAGATTAGGAACACATTTTGGGGAGTGTACAATACCAACATTTCTCTATACTTCTTTTTAAAAGTATGAGGCAGTCATTTTCACCTGCTTCGTCTCAGCTACCTGACTGGATGGTAGTCATAACGGAGGAATCATCTTGCTTCATCTTCAGAACAACCCCACCTGGATGATACGAATATTAATAACTGTTCTCCATCACCTGGGTACCAGATACCAGTGTAGAGAATTGGCAAGAGGAGCTGGCTCCAAGATTATTCCACAGTAGCTAGAAGGAGTTAAAAATCAAAGGAAGGAATTGTCTACAGTTGCTTCAACCTTACTTAGAAAAAGAGCAACTGGAAAGAGCACTGCCAGAACGGACACTTCCCCCACTACCATAATGGCAGTTACTTGAAAAAGAGAAGTAATTAGATAAAAAAAAAAAGTGTGGTAGAATACAAGAACAAATAAAGCTGGAGCCGTCACTCTTGTCTCTTACGACAGAAGTGTACTGAGCACACTGGCGAAAACCATGCTTGCAGGCTCATGGCATGTGAACATTGGGACATTGCTTTTAGCCTAATTCCTTCATCACTGGTATGCACAGAGGTCATCTGCTAATAGGAAAATGAAACTGATTTTATGTTCCTATCAGGCCTTCCTACCTGGTCTCAGGACAGCCAAGAATAAAAAAATATATATATTAAAAATAGCGTTCCCTGAAGTTTTGGTTTTTAGTTTCAAATTGAAGCTATGAGCCAAACTATTCTGTAACGTCTATGGCCTTTTTCTTTTCTTTATAAAGTTTGATCAGAATATTATGATGTCCCTTCAACATTGAATCATTTTTTGAAGTTATCGGGTTATGATGCTTTAGAGGAAAACAGTTAAGTCATAAGTATCCAGCCACTGATATCATGCGGCTACAGCCTCGAATGCATAAAGCTGCTGCAGGGGAGGGGGTAAGCATCAAAACAGCGTGGAAAACAGAGAAAGGAGCAAGGTGTGCTGCGGGCACATAGCTATAATTCCAGCCATTTGAGTGGAGGCAGGAGGATCAGTTCAAGGCGAGACCTACCACGTAGTGAGATTCAGCCAGCACGGGCTACCAGAAACGAAGGGTGGGTTGGGGAGGCAGGGAGAGAAGGGACATGGAGTTGAGGGAAGAGGTAAGGAGAGAAAGGGAAGGAATAGGAGGAAAGGTCTTCAGGTTTGTTGTACTGTTTCTACCACACTTAGCGTGATGCGAAGACTGCACATCTCGGGAGCTCAGCACGCCATTTAGAAGCCAAGTCAAGTGAGATGGGTCAAGTGAGATGTCTTAGTAGGTTTGCTTGCTCTGCAATCCTGACGTTGTGAGTTCAACCCCTGCATTTCAGACTACAAGAAGACAACAGGTGCCCTCGGAGTTGTCCTCTGACCCCCAAACCCAGGCCATGATATGTGTACACATACATGTGTATGCTCACACATGTACATACAATAAGTAAACTAAATAATAATGTCTAAAATGAAACCCAACTTTGTCATGCATGAACTTGAACAAAGTATTTAGACTTTCAGTGCCTCAGTTTCCACTCTGCAAAATGGAGTAAAACTGGACGTTCCCTTCCATATACAAAGCATAACACGCACAGAAACATAATTGCTATGAGGCAAGCCTTTGATGAGTGTTGGCCATCATGAGGATTACCAGCTATGTGACTATGAAAACTCACATTTTTCTCTATGCATAAAATTGATATCATCATCTTCATCACCATCACCATCATCGTCATCAGTTTAGAGTATGACAGAGACCAAGCTGGGCAAAGGCTGGAAGCTGAAATGAAACAGCATAAACATTAGGAAGTTATTTTCTGCCCTGTATAGTCTTTGTGCCCTTTTCATCCCAATGCCCTGAATTCACTTTCAAGAGACTGGACATTCCAGTGTACAGTGCAGGCAGTGTCTTTCCTATGCACTGACGGAGGAAGCCACGGTTCTCATAGATCGTTCCCTTTCTGGTGATCAGTTTCGTATGCCATCCAGTGACTGAAGCAAGAACCAGTGTGCTGGCAGTGACTATCCTGCCAATAGACACTTCCTCTTGGTCCACCCACAACATAGATACCTATTCCCCGCACCCCCTCATCTCCACATTTACAGCAATCATACTAATTCACGCGGGCATCGTTGTCATAAACAGCCTTTTACACTCATCCATCCAACCGTGTCTAGTCGAATGCAATTCCTCCAAACTACAGATAGAGAAATCGCTAAATATGTAAATCCCTGTCGTCGTCGTTCCCCCCCCGACACACACACACACACACACACACACACACACACACACACTAAATCCTACAATGCCAACTCAGCGCAGCCCCGCCTGGCTCCCAGGGAAGTGCGCTTGTGTGTGGAGCTCTTGACTACTCTGGGCTTGGACTACCATCTTCACCATTCAGGGCTCTCTGTCTCTCATCTCCCCACCCACCCCTTCAGCTCCACATTTCCTTGTTTGTATTCAACACGTCCCTGCTTGTGCAAGAAAAGCAAAGGATCCCACTAAACTCTTTTCTTTATCCTCTTTCCAAAAAAATGGGCCAATTCACAGCTGCAATCCTTGGGAGGATTTCCTGTCTGGGAGCCTGGAAACAGCCAAGAACAGAAAGCAGCAGCCAGCCAGCGGCCTCTGTTGTCGTTGGCCCAAACAACAATAAAAACAACCAGTAACACAACAAAACACGCCACGTGTGCTCAGGCACCCACGAACACGCCCACAGAACCCAAACAAACTGCACGGGAAAGCACTGGGCCGCTTCTGGCCCTGCCAGGCATAACCCTTGGCGGCTGGCCATGGCAGCTTGGTTCCCACCCCCAACCCCACCATCTGTCACCAACACACTCTGGCTCCTGTAAGTGTGGCAGCACAGTCCACGGAGGCTAACAAGTAGCAAATGGAAAGGAAGGGGAAAACAAAAACAAAAAAACAAATAAACAAAGCCACCGCAGTCAGTGGGAGGAGGCAGCGATGGCTTTGACACCAACTGACAAAAAGCCGGGAAATTCAAACTGAGGGCTTGCCCTAAAGACCTTCAGCTGTGAGGTTTGAGCTGCTGGGCAGGGTGTGCGGTGAGCCAAGCTGGCAGGGGCGACCTGAGCAAACCCTATGGAGGTAGAGCTCGGGGGGCTGGCTTTTTGCAAACTCGATCCGATTGAGCCACTTAACATCCAGGCTGATGTTCATGGGTTGCCCGACAGGCTTTCATGCTGAGGAAAGAGGAGAAGAAAAAAAATAATAACTTTCTCCACTAAAATTTCTGAAGGAAGCATTTAATCAAAACAGTACTCATAATGTAAGACAGGTGGTTGAATTCTCTGTCAAACTATCACCCCCGAAGAGGACAGGGAGTCCTGCTGCGTTAGAATTGAGAGATGTTAGGCTAGTTAAAACCAGTTAATGCTGTCACTTAAGACGTTGGACACCAGACTGGAGTATTTGTCATTTTTTCCCTCTATTATTTTCATAAATCTATTTGTTTGCCAAAAAGTACATCAAAAAGAGAAGACAGCGGGCAGATGGCAACCAACGGCCAAGTCTGTAACGCTTGCTTTGGTCGTGGGCACTATGGATGGATAACCATCTTGGGGTTTTCATTGCCATTAAATGCAGGGATTGCTTCCTTCAAAACCCTAAAAACATGGATCTGTGTTCTCAGGCATTTGACAACTACCACATATATTCTGCATTACTTTCTCTGTGTAAGAGATAAACTTAGCTTAGAGACCAGGTGTGTTAATTCATGCCCGCCAGACATGTCCCATATGCAACCCAAGGGTCTCATGCAGCCCAGGAATGCCATTCAACACAGAAAATCATATACTAGCTTGAAATATTATGATATATGTGTGCGTGCATATATTTTTCACTCAATTGCCCGGTTCTCATGCATGAATTTTGTAGACATCAGCATCCTGTCATAAGGTCAAAATGTTGGACTCACCTGCCCAGGTGTAATCCTAGCATTTAAGAGACTAACACAAGAGAATTGCAGGTTCAAAGCTGTCTGAATTCCATAATGAGAAGCCACCTTTAAAAAAAAGAAAGAAAAAGAAAGAAACAAAAGAGGAAAAGGGAGTGGGGAGATGGCATGCTTACAGCATTAGCGTTAGGACCTAAATCCACATAAAGCCAAAGGATCTAAAGCGGATCTGCAATCCAGAGCTACTATGCTAAATGAGATGCTAGGACATTGTCTCAAAAAAAGATGGAAGGCAAGACCAATATCCAAGGGTGTCCTCCGATAACCACACTCCAATGCAACAGCATGCAAAAGCCCCCCCCCAAGAAGTCCAGCATGTGCTGCCCATATTCATATGTTCCTGGGTGTGGGGGTCATCCACACAGCCTTAAAGAAACTAACTCACCCCTTCCTCGAAGTCATCAACCATCAATGGCGCCTCAGCGTTAGGTAAGAGCTCATGAACCCATCTCCAGTCCATGCTAGAGAACTGGCTAGCTTGTTCTTGATGCACAAAGATTTTATTTTTTAAAGAAAAGAAAGGAATAGAAGAAGAATGAGGGGGTGCAGGATAAGGGCATAGTGTAGAAAGAGTCTCGTATTAGGGGAGTTTAAAACACCCACAGTGAAAATAGTCATGCTTCAAGATCTCGAGGCTGGGCCTGCCATCCTTCTGTCCTAGACAGTGTGGCTCTGCTAAGCCGCTGCTGCCTCACATTCATTGCCTTTTACCTCTTACCACAAAACCACAACTGCTATAAACTCTCACTCCCAACTCTTCAAAAGTTATTAATTAAGCAAGCAAAATCACAGTACATTTTAATCAAGATAGCAAGAAACAAAGGGGCTTTCGTTCCGTTCGTCTGCTGATTGAGACTTGTTAGTCCACCATTCTTTTCGTAATAGTTTGATTGCCAAAAAAAAATAAAATAAATAAAATAAAAACTCTGGAAAAGAAGTTATGACTCCCTAACCGACTCTGACTGACGGCATAATAGCTTAGCTCATTATCCCTAATCGCTAGAGTAAACATGTATTTACAAATAAAAACACACACCAGATGTATTTCCATCCACAAGGTGATGCTGTCAACTCAAATAGAGACTGTGCACTGAAGTACAGCATCCATCATCTTAAAGACAGACCCACCACCATCCCCCATTGGTGATACACAGATGAACGCCTCTGTGTGCAGATGGCTATGCCACTTACTGCCACACATGGGAGGAAGGGGTGTGGTGCTTGGAATAACATGAACTCCAGTATCGGAAAAAATAACTCCACGTATAGGCTCTGCCTGACAGCCTGGTACCTCAGTGTTTTCATCTGCAAAATAGAGGCATGGCAGAATCTACAGAACTGTCTTGTATTAAATGAGATGGTGAACATGAAAGTGTTTTCTATAGTAACCCAGGAATGCAGCTCTTTTTTTCCATGCCCATCCTTTCTGTTCAAAGCCCAGTCTATTTCTCCTAGAATGTTTAAAGAGACACCGAATTCCTCTCCTTCCGTCCTCTTCAGGAGGTAAAAGTCAATTTGAAGGAATTCATAATATTTTGGAGACCAGTCTGACCCTTCTCATGAAAGTCCCACTTGGAATTTCTCCTGTAATGAGAGGAATTCACGAGAGGGGGGGGTGGCTCTTCTGTGAGTGGCTTTAACATCGTGAACTGAGCTTTATCCATCTCTAGGAGCAAATTAATGCCTCAAATAGTGCTCGTAACGTTCATTCATTTGCCAAGTCAGTGAGTGTCCTGACTTCACCAAGCACGTGTTGACCACAGGAAGCAGACAGACTTGGCAAGGGCAAGAGGTGGGTGTGGCAGCAGATTTTCCTACAGCGTAAAGAAATGCTTTGTTTTTTAAATTGGTTTTCAATTCTTAGGATGTTTCAGAACTTTGAGAAGAACCAACTCTTGTGAAAGAAAAACAAGATAAGAGCCTGGGGCTCAGCTTCTCTTCCTGTCTCAGTGTAGAGACAGGAAGAAGTCTTGGTGGGTCTTATACAGTCTCTGCATGAAATATGTCTCATTTTAGCCAGGCCTACACTGGAAGCCACCTGGCTGGGTCCCACTCTGAGACCAGTCGCATCATCAGATGGTATAAGGAACTTTAGTCCCACACCGAACTAAGGCCTAGAAAACAGACAGGCGCAGTTCTGAGGGCCTCTGTAAACCTGGTCTACTTGCTGGTATGTGAAGACACTATTCATCTTTGTTCACAGTCTGAGCTCTCCCACTGATTCTGAATTATTCATCAGTTCACTCTCAGCTCTGCTGTAGCTCCATCCCTCGTCTAACCTCAGACTTACTCTTTGTTCCTTTGCTCTTTGGGCTTGGTGATGAGGACTACCATCGAAGCAGCATCTCTTTCCATAGGGTTCACTTCCTATAGATATTCTGCTGTGGTCCCTGCTGCTTAAAAATGGCTTTGGTCTCTATCCACGTGAGCTTTATACTTGGGCTACCACACTTTCCAGTTCTCTGGCGTCTTTGAACAGTTCCTGAATATGATCATCCACAACAGGTTAACCAAGAGTAGCTAGATTCAGAGAGGCAACAGATCTGAGTGAGACTCCTCACGAAGTGCAGAACACTGTAGATATAGTTGAAGTATATAGATAGATATAGGCATAGGTGAGGGAATGTAGGGTCCCATCTACCTGACATGAGATTAGAACTTGACTCTGGCTCCCGATGGGGCTACAAGTTGAACAATATCAGTGTCCTCATGTCTCCAGGCATCTTGCAGGCACGTGAGAGGAAACAGCTGATAAAAACCATTACTATATCTGCATCTTTACCTCCAGGACCAATAGCCCTGACCTTTCCATTAATGAATCTAATATACCATCTCTGAAGAAATATAATCATGCTCAAGTCATGCCTCATGCCTGAGACTCTAGTCTTCCCACTTTGCATTTCCCTGCCAGTGACATCCTAACTCACCTGGCCTGGACTGATCCCAGTTATCCAGACATTGGAAATTGTAGAGTTTGAAAACTTTGTGGGCCAGGATATATACATGCAGCCACGCTCTCTGTGGGAAACAGGCAATAGAACGGCTGTCTATATGGTAAGTTGGTGAGGACAGCATGGCAGTATAGGGTAAGGGGACAAGACAAGGGATGAGTCACAAATAAATTAGAGTGGGGCTTTGTTGGTAAAGCACTTGCCTGGCATTCACAGGGCTCTAGACTTAGTTCTCTGGAGTACACAATCTGTGTATAGCAGTGCATACCTAGAATCCCTTAAGTGACATAGAAGAATCAATAGACCAAGGTCATCGTGGGCTACAACATACGTTTAAGACATCTTGGGGAGATCCTGAGTTAAATAACTGTGTGTAAATAAATAAATGAGTTAGATAAACTAGCATTTCCTAGAGACACAATAAGGACCAAAGAATAGATATGTTAGTAAACTCTTTCTGACTTTTCTCGGATTCAAGGTGAAGGATAAAGGATGGAGGCCAGACATTAGCTTTCCAAGCTCAACCACTAGATTGCAGTTGGCGCGTCAGCAGCAAGGGCTGAAAGCTGAGCACTAAGATGATGGAAAGCCTATAGCTGCTTCATGCCTTACACCTCATGTCAGGTTTGTCTCTAGAGGGGAAAGATATGGGGAGGCAGAGTGGCCTGGATGGGGCTGCTGAGGGCAACATTTCCCAGAGTCAGGCAGAAATACCACTCTAGGCAAATGTTCGTTCCAGATGTCAAACCAATGCATTAACTTCTGAAACACCTGTACTTGTTTCTTTGTCTACCTTCCACCAGGTTCAAAGCTGGGATGGAGTTCTTAAAGGAACAGAAGCATTTGGGTTAGTGAAACTTTTGTTTAAGAATGCCCAACTGGATGGCATTTCCTTCTTTCTCCTGATTTCCATTTTTGGAAAAATCCTTAGAAACATAAACCCCTTGTCTACAGATGAATAAACTGAGGTGCTGAGAAAAGGAATATTTGTCCAATGCTGTGTGGAGGAATTAAAACCAGAAAAGCCAGGATCAGAGTCCAAGTCCTTAGAATTTGGGAAAATGATTTTTCAATCTTATCCAAATCTACAAAGATTCTGCTTCAGTCCCAAGAAGCAACGGTCAGAGGAAACTGTGATCATGTAGAGTCACAATCTCTTGAGGGGGATTATACACTATGTGCCCCACAAATATATTCAGTTAATATACATTAATTAAAACCATTTCTAAAATTTTTTAAAAAGCAGTTGGGAAAATTTATCTTTGGGTGATATTCTATTTTGGGTTTGAGACAAGGTCTCTTGCAGGTCAGGCTATATACCCAAACATAGGCTTGTATTACTGATCCTCCTGCCTCCATTTCAACCAGTGCTGGGACTACAAGTTTGCATCACCATGCCTGATTTATGCAGCACCTGTTGGGGTCAAACCCAGACTTACATGCATGCTAGGCAAGTATTCTGGCAACTGTGCCACATCCCCAGCCCTGGCATTGTAGTTGATTTCAATTATGGAATTTGTCATAGCAAGCTGGTTCACTTAGATCTTCATCCCACAAGTACTCGTGAATGTGTACTATGGGGTAGCACCAATTTAGGGACTTAAGTGTAGCTGATGGTGGCACACAAGGCTTTTCTGTCCTGGTGCTCAGCTTAGCAAAGGATTTAGACAATGGTTTTCAAAAACCAATTCACTTTATGTCTCTAAAATCCCCAGATCTCTGACAGCCCTTTCCAGCTCACTACCATGATGCTGGGAACAGAGGACACACACTTGATCCAAATTTCTCTCTTAGCCAAATCTTTCATGGTAAAACAGCTCTGCTGTCTCAGAAAACAGCCAGAGGGAGTTAACAAGCCCTAACTGTCAGGAACCTACAGAAACTGCCCTAAGCAGGAGAGATGTAGCCAAAGCTTGTTTGTTTTTCACCAGATGGGGAAAATATTTTCATTTCCCGATAATGTAACTTAGGGAAACTGAGGCTTGGTCTCGCAGGCTCACTCCCTCTCTCCAACTCCATTGCTCACAAGGAATTGGGGGAGATGGTTGAAAAGGCCCAGCTGGTGTTGGAGTTTAGATCCCTATGGCTCTGAGATAGGAAGGAAGGTTTCACAAACCATCTCTTGAGCCAAGCTTTGTTTGAATGTCAGAGTCTGCAAGAGCAAAGGTGGAGATAAAGGACATGGATGTCGAACATGAATTCAGGCCCCAGATTTTTTCTCCCTCCGTATATTTATCACACACACACACCCTGCCTCCTGGTCAACCAGAGAAGCTGAGCCCCACTGACTGTTAAGACACCACATTCCCCCCCCCAAAAAAAAAAACTATCAGGGGCTCTGTTACCATGTGAATGGGCTCATGACTTACAGCTGTCCAAATCATATTGGTTGGTTAGGCAGCTTTGCCATACTATGCCTTCTCTTTTTCTAAGCTTTGGTTTCTCCTTCAAGTCCCTCAGCTATGTAGAACCATAATGCAATATTGCAGAAACTGAGCAAAAAAGGAATACATTAGTCTAGTCACTTGGAACTGCTGCCAAAGGAATAGCATCTTGCACTGATTGCCAGCCAAGTCCCTCATGAGACTGCATAGACTCTTACAATATTGCTTGGGGAACAAAACAAAGAGGAAGAGAAAGAGGAGGGTCGTGTTTGCAATTTACAGTACATGGTTATGGGAAACTCTTTGTGTTACCAGAAAGCTGGTGTCTGGGGTTTTCCTCTGCCCCAGAGGAGATGAACATGGAAAGGGAAAGCAGGGACTTATCTTACCAATATTTTACAGCCAACAACATCAAGGCCAAATTCTTTCCTAGAAATGTCAATGGTAAAATTCAGACAATGACCACCAGTCCAGCAACTCCCAGCCATAGGTCACTAGCATTTATCCCCCGACTGCCATTCAACAGTAATGTCATTCTGTCCATTGCCAGGGAAGACAGAAATCTCAAGACCTGTTGCCTTAAAGGCACCATAAAGAAAAATTCTAGAAAGGAAGTCAGGGGTTCTACATTTGCTTGTAGGAGTTGAGCCCTTGATGCTGTGGTTTCTGACCAGTTTCACTCCCCTTGTTCTTCATCTCAGCTTCAGGTACTATGCTTGAGTTTCTCCTACTCAGCTGGCTTCTGTGAGGAAGAAAACAGCATGGTGCAGTCTGATGGTATGTGGTGTGGCATGATAAAGTATGGTGGAGTGTGGTTTGGTATGGTGTGGTATGGTGTAGGGCAGCTTGGTAGGGTATGGTATAGTGTGGTTTGGTGTGGTATAGTATGGTATGGTATATTATGGTATGGTGTAGTATGGATTGGCAGGGGATAGTATAGTGGGTTGTGGTTCAGTTTGTAAGATATGGCATGGTGCGATGTTGTTTGGTATGGTGTTCAATCTTCTCCAGTTGTTATGACTTCCACTAGCCTTCTTGGATCACATTTTCCCATTAGATCTGGCCTTGTAGTTTAACAAAATGTGACATCAGGTATCACCTCTTCTGATCATAACCATTCCCTCCCCTCCTCTACATCAGGGTTCCATGACACAAATGATGGGCGTAGGCAGATGGTAATATCTGAATGGACGGAGGCCAAGAACCCAGTCTTATTCATCTTGGAGTTCAAGATCTACAACTTAGCTCAGAATAACGAAAACAGTGCTGAATTCATGTCACTATGAAGCACAGTGGAAAGGAAGGTAACTACTTCTCTTTGCTTACTAGCTCAGAACTCACAAATTAGATAATTACATACTGATTAGACCACACATAAGGATTGCTTCTAGCAAACGACTTTTTAAAAATGATACGTGTGTGATAAGTTGGTCTAGAGAAGAGAATTGAAGGAGTAAGTAGTCTGTCATCCTGGTTTGAATGTCCCCTCCCCTCCAAAACTCATGTCACAGTTTGGTGCTGGTGATGGTTGTAAAGGGTGGGTTCTTTTAGAAGCGACTAGGCCATAGACATACTGATCTCATAAGAGGGTTAAACCCATCATGGTAGTGTGGGTTATCTATAAAAATGGCTCTCCTCTTGCACAGACTCTCTGTGAGATACCTTCTGCTCTGATGTGAGAGGTAGCTGGTAAAGGAGCATCCCCATCCATAGCTCCTCCATTTCAGAGCTCAAACACTCCAGATGTGCTGGCCAAATCAGCTTCTCTGGTTTATAAGTCACTCCGTCTGTGGTATTCTGTCATACTGAGATAATGGACTCAGATAACCACAGTACGGGCAAATACTGCTCTGATGAAGACATACTATGAGCATGGCGTAACACTATGCTACCGGCCTCCAACTAGCCTGAGCAGCTTATCCAATCATCTGCACTCTACGTGGCTATCACTCCAATCAGATCCATGTGTAGAACTCTCATGACGTGGCTCTTGTGGCTCTAAAATTTGCCCTCCTTCCCCTGTACAAGTTGTCACAGTCCCCGCCCACAGGAGAAAGTGTAACAGTGATAGAGAGATGTTATTATCAAGACGCCCTTGAATCCATCTTACTATGCCCATTTGAATTGCTGCATGTTCTTTTTCATTAACAGCTAGCTCTGCCTACATACTCTCATTCCCACACTCCCTCCCTCCTCAACTCCTTTTGGAACGCATCTGCTAAGATATGGGTCTCCGTCAGTGAAATGTCTGGCTTCCGAATGTACTTCTTTGACCTTCCTTTTCCCCTGCTTTGGAGTCTTGGCCCCTGTGTTTTAGCTCTGGCATAGTCCCTGCCCCTTGGAATAGTTAATAGAATATTGTCCTTTCCCTCATTCAAACTGTCAGCATGTCCTAGGAATCCTGGCTTGGACTCACTTTCTGTAAGTCCTTCCTTCCTCTTTTTAAAAATGAATCTTCTTTCCCTATTGCCCCACCCTCACTCCCCAGATCAATATCCCCCAGTGTTAGCAGAGGGGGGAGGGGGCCAGCAGCTAAGGAGCCTTGGGTGACCTAGAGGAAGCAGGGTCTGGGGACAACAGCTGTCATTCTAGGGCAGTGTCTGTTCTCATCACAGGAGTGAAGGAACTTGAAGGTCATCCACGTTTCTAGCTCTGATTGCACCAAAATATTAGCCATTAAGGAAGGATTAGCATTCCAAGGCGTCCTTGGAGATCCCTGGAGTCGATCTCACGGTCTCTTTTCCTAATGCATTCCAGCAGTTCATCGCCCTCGGAGATTTTCTTCATGCTGAACCTAAATCCTGCTGGAAGCAATTTAAGCCATTCCCCTTTGGCCTGCCTTTGTGTGGAAAAGAGGAAAGCTCTTTGTCACTGCCTCTGCAAGGTCCTTTCACAGATTCCTCGGCCCCAACAGGCACTTCACTTACTGACTAAAATAAGAGCAAAGGATGGGCTAGAAGAGCAGAAGATGATGAAGACAGAGAATGAGAGGAATGAGAGAGAGACAGAGACAGAGAGAGATCACAGAGACAAGCTCAGCCTCCTCTGACTGCTCACTGTCCAGAAGAAGCACCCAGAGTTCTGGCTCTCAGCTCTCATTCTCCTCTCTTAGCCTAAGTCCCCTTCTACAGCCTTGTGAGTGTTTTCATCTCAAATGATTTTCTCCCCTTGAAGCGCACATCTAACGTGCAGCCAGATCCAGGGTGAGTCAGCTGTGCTGCACAGCTGTTCCCACCTTCCCCTCATCTCCTGGTGATCTGAAGGAAGGATAAGAGAGTTGGTTTTTCCGCTGGTCAGAATTGCTTTTCTTTCCTGGCGAATGAACACTTAGGAGGCAAAATATATTCCTCTACCTAAGACAGTAAATAAAAGAATGTTCTGGGTGTGTGGGACATTCGGGACATTTCATTTTTATAATCGTGCCCTCTGAGCTAACAGACACCATGAAAGATGAATTTGGGGAAATTGGGGGGTTTGTGGTATTATAGGGAGATTGTGAGCCAACCCAGATTTCTGTTTCCACTTTTTGTACTCTTTTTCAAGTCTTAGATGAAGGCCCCAAGATCCTGGAACATCTAAGCAGAGGCAGTGCCAACATTTTCCCACCATGAGCAATAGATGTGTCTTGGCCAGGGAAATCTATTTGTAAGGTGTTTATAAAGCTTCTTTATCCATTTTCCCACCTGCTCTGTTCCACAGACCCAGTGACTGACAGGCTGCCATGATGGGCCACCGGAAGCCAAGATGTGGAATAAATACCATGCCCTCTTTCCTGGGAGGTTCTATATCTTGTCATTTAACTTTCAAAATCTCTTGCTTTCCTCATTTTCCCCATTTTCTCTCTCTTTTTCCCCTCCTCTGGTGTCTCTGTTTACACAGTTTTGGAACTGGGAACATTTTGGTCTTTTTCCAGCTGCTTATGCACAAGTGTAATTGAGTCATTTATTTTTAGTGATGTCAAGACTTGGAGAACAGAAATAAAAGGAACATTACACATTGACTAACTAAAATGTAAGAGAGTCCTCATTTGGAAGATGAAGATACAGTGGATGTGATTATTTTCAAATTGGACGCTCTTCACTCCTCATTTCAAAACCAGATTTGCAACTGAATTTGTTTTCTTTTCAGCTGCTGGGGTCTCTGATCTCAAGGAAAATAATTCCCAGCCCTTCCGGGGTTGATAGCTGCCTGGCAGCTTCTTCTTTTCTTTCCCTCTAAGTGAGAGCCTTGCTTGGATTATTTTCTGAGTGAAAAGGATGAGGCTTAAATCAAAGACCTGTGGAATATCCTGCAAGCCTAGTAGGAAAAGGTCATGGAGTATCACCTGTTGTGAGAAACAAAACAATTAAAGAGGCTCGTGGAGCTGCACATTCCAGCATGTTGAGTTGCCTCTTTGCCTAGGCACCCACATTCATGTTGATGGTAAAACAATCTCAGAATTGAAGAGAATCCTCTTACAAAGATGTCACAACGTGCTATCGAGATGGACACAGGCTAACTGTTAATGACATTTTTTGAAATTTGTGTGCTTGTGTGTGCACAGGCGTGGGTGCCATGGTGTGCACATAGAGGTCAGTTCTCCCCTTCCACCTTGTTTTGGTGGCAAGGTTTCACTTGGTCCTGCTGCTGTTCTATATAAGCAACCCTGCTCTGCCTCTGCTCCTGCAGTAGGAGTTCTGGGACTATGGATGAGGCATTAGGCATTTCACTGGGTTCTAGAGGAGGAACTCAGGTCATCAGGCTTGGAAGGCAACTGCTTTTATCTGCTGAACCATCTCCTTGGCCCCATTGGCTTGGTTTGGTTTGTTTGTTTGTTTGTTTGTTTGTTTTTATTGCCCCATCATGAGACCTCCCAAAAAGATATGACAACTATTAAATCTTGGCATCATATCGCACAGGATATTTGAAAATAGAATCCTAACTAATAAATTAGTGGATACCAGTTGAGTGCACATGGTATTTCAAACATTGAACATATCAAGTGACATATAGCTTGTCACTATACACGCACACACACAGTAGAGCACTCAAAGGGGCTCTAGTCTCATTTATAATCCCCACTTAGGGGCTAGAGTGAGGATTCGGCAGTTAAGAGCAATTGTTGTTCTTACAGAAGTCCTGAATTTGATTCCCAGGACCCATTCAGCAGTTCACAACCATCCGTAGCTCTAGAGAGTCTTGGTGCTGCCTTCTGACTTCTGAGAGCACTAAGCAAGTTCATGGTACACAGACATACAGGTAAGCAAAACATCTACACAGAGAACATAAATTAATCTGAAAAGAGATGGTAAACAGTACGTGAGTGAGGAAGAGAAAGAGTCTCGTAGGGGAATGAAATGATTAATCCACATTATGTAAATGTGCTTAAGTATCACAATAAACCCATTATTTTGTATAATTAATATACACTGAGTTTTTAAAGATTGAACTAATTGAGGTTTACAATTAGAAAAAATAATTAACAAATTAGTGAGTTGTGCTTTGCTTATCTTTTAATTCCTAAAAAGGCTAATCAATTCTCTTAGAATTTCTTTTTTTCTAAAAGTAAAAAAAAAGTCCTCATATAGAAAATGTTTACAATTTATCACTAGAGGAAGGATTTTTTTGTCTGATACATGTACAGTGTTAGTAAAAGTGTACCAGTATATAAAGGAATACAGGGAAAATAGCAATAGTTGTTCGTGGTCATGAGTCTTACCAATTCTTACTTTCTTCTTCAATAGAAGTAATTAGTTTATAATAGATAATTGATAAAAATTAATGTTGAATAAATACAAGAAAAGACAGGTGTGTCTCAATAGCCATGATTGATAAACTCAATCCAATTACATTTGAGCTCTGACTTCCCACTGAGGTTCCTGAAAGGTAAAGCAAACAACAAATAGAGTGAATCTTTTTTTTAAATAAGAGAATATATAAATTAATCTCTCTTAATCACTCTCTCCCTCTCTCACTCTTTCTCTCTCTTCCTTTCTCCATTGTTCTCTCTCTCTAATTTTTCAAGGGAGGGTCTCACTTATGTAGCTCTGGGTATCCTGGAACTCACTATGTAGACCAAGCTAGCCTTGAACTCATAAAGATATACCTGCCTCTCCCTCCCAAGTTCTGGGATTAAACACATGCAGCACTATGCCTGGATTGGTTTTGTTTTTTTAAAAGAGGGTCTGATGTAGCCCACATTGGTTTTGAATTCACTATGTGGCTAAGGCCATCCCTGAACTTCTAATTCTCCTGCCTCCGCATCCCAAGGGTTGAGACTTTAGGTGTGTGCCATCACACCTTGCACAAGTTAATCTTTTGGTGACACCTTTTCTGATATTAAATTGTAAATTGTCCTTTTGGATTGTATAGAATGGATATGGATGTTGAATGGCATGCTGGATATCTTCCCTTTGTTTCTTCAGAAAACACAGACATGGTCAAATGCACAAACTTATGGCAGCCACATAAGTAGTGATAGCTGAGCAAATAGCAATCCAGAAAAGGCATCTTTACAGGACAGTACAGCATAGAGCATTGAACACCTTTTCCCTCTGAAATATGCAATACCTTAAAGTCCAAGAATGGGCCTTGAGAACCCTGAGGAACACTCTTGGGTATCCACACCAAAGTTAATAGCAATGACACAATAAACAACCTGGTAGGTACATGAACACTCTAAGATTAAGAGAATGGAATTTAGAAGACTTTGAATCATTCAGAATTCTTGAGCCAAAAGTCATTTTGTATCACATAGATTTGGCCTCAGATTAAAACAACAAAGTTAAAATTTAAAGAGATCTGAGTCAATTATTTTCCTCCCAATCCCATTTGCATCCTAAGTCTCACTCACTTCATAGGTAGAAGGATCCATGTGTGAGACCATCTCAAGTTTGAAAGGTCTTGGTGCTTCTGTTAACTAGAGGTAACTGACCTATAGGGCCTCTCCACAGAAATATACAAACAAGTCAAACTTTGTACAAGATTGAAGACATTCAAGACTGCCTTCACATATTCCTTTACGTATCTCTTGTGAGTTCATCACGAGAGCACCTGAACCATGCTCTCCTGAAAGCAGTTGAGAACAGGAATGTCATTCTGCCATGTTGAACAATGTGTTTTACTTTTGCAAAATAGGTCTATTCACAAGTGAAATAACTCATCCAAGATTATCAGACAAATTAAATGGCAGCTCTGGGATAGAAATCAGATGTGCTATCTCCCAGGACAGCCTTCTTTCTCTTAAGGTTTTTGTTCACTTATACTGTAAAACCTTCTGCAGCCTTCCATTCATGTAGAGCCCCTGGAGTGATCAGCTTCTCCTGGGAACATGGCACTGAGGAAGCATTGAAGTAGAGTTAGGCCAAGAGAAAGTCCAGGTCACCAGGGTTTTCAATTGCCCAGAGTTCATCTGGGCATTTGTGTCTTGTGTGGACAGTGTTCCTTTAATGAACCCCAGGCTATCTTCTGAATATCTGCTGGTCAAGGACATGGGTATGCTTGTTTTGGGAAGCAGTTGTGAATCAGAGCTCTCCAGCCACCCCTCCAGTAAGAATGAAGACATGGCTGAAATTAGGAGTGTGAGGCAGAAACATCGACAATACAGAAGCCTGGAAACAGGTTTTCATGACAGTAAGCAATCATTATTTTCTTTCTTTGCTAGGAGGAATCTGTGACTCATGAACAAAGAGGACAGTAGAATGTTTTGGTGTCTGAGAACACAGACAGAAACTGCAGGTCTTCTCTGTTATTTACCCAACAACTGAAGAGAGTGTGCTGAAGAGACCCATCAAGTGCTTGGGACGTCTCCACACTGGCTGTGACGAAAAAGTTCCTCTTCAGTATCCTGTGTGTTAGCATTCAGCTCTTCCACTAAGGTCCATGCCACAGCTCACCCACACTTCAAGACCCCACTGATTATCCAAGCTTGCCTCACTCAGTCTTTCCTTAGAGTCCTCAGAGTACTCTCTGTAGAGAAAAACTCAGCACCACTTACACACCACTTCATAGACCTTACTAACACCTTTATGAGTCTCGTTTCTTGAGCCACACTGTAACTTAATCAAGGCCAGAGCCGTGTTCTCCTTGCTGTTTGCTATAGAGTACACTGTGGTATTCTTAAGGGTTTGTTGATTCTGGTTGGAATGAGAAAATGACCAGCATTGCAGTGGAAGCCAAGCCAATGCCCTTCTCAGGAGAGAGCAATGCTTTCCTTTCTGAAAAACCTGTTTATGCTTCAAGATGTAGTCCAAAATGTCACCTCTTCTGCCACAGGCCCAATGACTGAGGGACTTTCAGAGCTCTTGGGCCAAACCAAATAGCATAACATGAGATAATATGTGCAAACCCCTGGAAAGATGGCATGTTGTCCTCTGGCCTTAAAGTGACTTTTTAAATCAAGATGTACATTTTGGACAGCATTATCCTTACTATCTTTGCTCGAGATAATGAAATCAATGAAAATCCCAAGCATAATAGGTTGAAAAGAACCTTAATCATTATCTTAATCCAATAATGGTCTATCTACCTTTATAATAGAATACTATTCAGCTATTCAAAATACATCCAAAATATATGGAATGATGTCTAAAGTACAATTCTACATGGGAAATAAAGTTGCCCGTAAGTAACACTGATGCATAATTCATTGGTATAACTGCATGAATTTGGATAGTATATAATCATACATGTTTTCTATGCACATAAAAGGCATGGGGAAACATTCAAGCCAAAAGACCATCACCCATCGTGTTCTCCCTGGGAGCAAGATTTGGATGTGGGAGGAGGCAGAGGATTAGAACTTGAGTAATTCATTCCAAGATTTGCTGATCTTATAGTAAAAAGGCCTTTGCTATTTATGTCACTTTAAAGTCACCTTTGTTGAATTCTCTAGAAAGTCACCAGTCCAAGTCTTTACTACTCTCTCACTGCCCAACCAAGCTTCTAGTATCTCTCCCTGGAGGGGTAATGCCCTTCCCTGTACTTTGGCCAGTGCTCTCTTCTCAGCCAGGAGTATCTATCCCTTTCATTTCTCTAACAAAGTTGAGAAATTGCCTTTCAGCAACCATTGAAAGTCACCCCTGCTCTCTGGTGCCGCTAATGAGTTAGTTGCTTGCAAAGTTGATTTCCCCTAGGCAGTGTTCATGCTTGTCTACTATAAACACACATATTTTCATAAAACTATAGGCAAAGAAGCCACCTCTGTCTGCCTACTTAGAAGAAGCTTCTTCAAGACCGTCTCCATCTGCATTCTGTTCTTCACTGGCACCGCCTTCAGCACCTGGCACAGTGCCTGCGATACAATGTGTACTTACACAAATGCAAAAACTGGTGCCTCTGAGATGCTTCTGTAACATCTTGTAACAAAATCCCAGTTTGATGTCATGGCTTGTTCTAGGCAGTGGCTCTCAACCTTCCTAATGCTGCAACCCTTTAATATAGTTCCTCATGTCATGGTGATCCCCAACCACAAAATTATTTTTGTTACTACTTCATAGCTGTAATTTTGCTCCTGTTATGAATTGTAATGTGTCTATCTGATATGCAAGATGTCTGATACCAGACCCCTCTGACAGGGTCATGCAATACCTTCCCCCTAAAATGGTTCTGACCCATAGGTTGAGAAGTGCTCTTCTAGGCTAACCACAGGCAACCGTTTTGATTGAATTAAGGAATTGAAAACAAAATAAAAGGGTTTTTTGTGTGTGAAAGGAGGAATTTATACAGAGGATCCCACGCAGCCTTTCAGGCTTCTTGGATCAAGCTGACAGAAAAATGAAGATGAGCCATCTGTTAGGTCTGTGTGGTGAAACTGTCCTTCCAGGTCAACATCCAGTAACTGGCCCAGCTCAACAGACTTCTCTGTTCTGCATTATACTTCACCTCTGAGAGCCTTGTGTTCATCAGCTTTCAGAAAATAGATCCCAGGATCCTCTCTGACAAGAATAAGCTAGGCTATAAGAAGCCTAGTTACCATGCAACAGAAAGCATTCCACATAATGAAGTCTGTTTCGTTTTCTTAGCTCTTCAAGAAAGAGAACTATCAAGCTTGCCCTATGACACGGAGTACTACACATCACAGAGGTTCAGTGACTAATTTGCTTGAGGTAGCACAACTACTAAGTGGCAGAGCCCATGTGAAAAATCTGACAGCTTTGCAGCTGTCAACCTAACATACACTTGCATCCACATGTGCACCCGGAGACATTCACATATACGCACATGTACACACACACACATGCATGTAGGCACTTGGGCACACATGCGTCCAGTTTAAAATCAATAACCTTTCATAGACATGAGGGATTTATTTTTGTTACCGGAGATCTTTCTCCATCTTCTATCAGCTATTGATCCAAATGTTTATTCATTAAACACTAGATAAATACCCATAATGTATCAGACATCAGAGCAAGCACTTGGAATGAATTTCAAAAGATAAATAATATGTCCTCTGAGATCTCAAGCCAAACTCATTGATACTTCATGAAAAGAACCTATCGGAAAGTTGGGCTATTTTATACTAGAGCAATTTTCTATAACTGCTGTGGCTACATGAATATTAATAACAGCCAGCAATAACCAGCATTGGCTTATTCTAGAGCTCCTTCAAAAAATTTTCCATACACTAATCTACTCAACTCACCATAACTCTGGAAATGGGGTAAATATCATTGCTACCATGTTACAAATAAGAAAACTAGGGTGCAGAGAACTGAATTACTCAAGGTTAGGCAGCTAAGGAATGGCAAAATCAAGATGCCAACCCAGGCAGTATGAACAGAGCTGCCCCAAACGGTCTCATGCCAGGTTTTCTCTAAATAAATATCTTATTTCCTCTAGGACAGAACTGCATCATAGGCAATGTGTTCACGACTACCAACATATCCTCCCCAAAGTGGACATGTGAGTCTGTTCTCCTTTTGTTCAAAGGGGAAATATTCCTAATACATCATTCAGTCATCTCTTAAAGCAGCATACAAACTTATCTGTAACATTCCTCTACTACGAACCAAATCTATGCATATGAAATGTATCTTCAATGTTTCTCTATTATGTACCATATCTAGGAATATAGAGGGAAATTTCAGGACAGTGCTTTCCAGTGTTAATGGAGTAAGACTGCAGCTCAGTAGGAGAGCAGTTGTCCAGCATGCACTAGGACCTTGGTTTGATGCCCATCATTTATGTATATGTTAATATTAATACTAACATGCAGATTTGACAGAATTCCAGTTAAAAGTGGAAGTAAACCCCAGGAGTTTCTGCACATGGTCCTTTAAGTCATATTTTAGAGTAGCCTCATAGAGAACATCTGTGTGTGTGTGTGTGTGTGTGTGTGTGTGTGTGTGTGTGTGTGGCCAGATATGGCAGTACACAACGTTAATCCCAGCACTCTGGAGGCCTGCTCTACCCAAAGACTTCTGATCCAGCCGAAGCTACATAGTGAGATCCTATCGCCAAAAAAATTATTTATACATATATAAATACATATATGCTTCTGTAACTTTTGTAAGTTTATATATTTACAATAACCTAGTAGGTTGCAAATAATTTTTACTTTTCCCCTTTGTTTTCTTTCTATTTCACAGTATCTTTAAGAATATGAATATAATATATGTATATGTATTTATATGTATGTATATATGTGTGTGTGTGACTTTAAGAATATGAATATATATAATTTTTTCTAAAGGAAAATATCACCAGAATATCTAATCAAAATATTTTAGTCTATCCTAAAAGGTTGAGATATGGAAATAATTAGTCATAAGCCCAGCATCCCAAAGGAGAAAGTAAAATATCTTGGTCTGAAGAAGTGAACAGTTATAGGTAAATTCACCTATGGAAAACCATTCCTTTCTTTAAGCCTTCTCTTCAGCGCTGGTATGTGGGGTTAAATTGAAGGCTGCCACACCCTTTTTATTCTCCATATTTCTGTTGGGATCTAGAGTTCTCTGCCTAGATGATAATCTCTGTCTTATTTCTCTGAGTCAAAAACATAATAGATGCTTGGTGTGTAAAATTAATGGTCACCCCATGAAAAATGCAGTTTGCATAGTAACTAAAACATGAGCCAGCATTAATATCAATAAAGGGGAGATTCAAGATATAATGGATGTCTTTGCACAGCATGAGCAATGCCTAGTTACACACTGCATTGGAATGCAGCACCCCACTGAAGGCACAAGGAGCCTACACAACCCTAAAGAACTATCTGGGAGTTATACTCAGTGTGATTCTTCCTTATCTTTAAGCAGAAACTCAAGTCACAAGAAATAATTTTTCTCCAATTAGCTGCATCAAAAAAATTTAACTAATCCACATAGTATTTTCATGTGAGAAAAGTTCCAGACTATTCCTGTGTCAGATGTTTACCAGAGATACATATCTTTGTGTGTGTGTGTGTGTGTGTGTGTGTGTGTGTATTGTGTGAGTGTGTGTCTGTCTGTCTGTCTTTCTGTCTGTCTGTCTGTCTGTCGATGACACTGGGTTTGAACCAAGAGTCTTATTCATGATAGGCAACTATTACACCAGTAAGCTCCATCTCTGGCTTCCTAATGTCTCTCTTAATCTTCATCAACACTTTGCAAAGGATATATCAGGAATCTCCACCCAAAAAGAGGGAGCAACCAACAGTACAGTCATTTGTCCCAGTTCACTTGCCTTGTAAGAAACAAAACTGGGCTTTGAACTGGGATCACTGAAGTCAAATCTCACAACCTAGATACATGTCAGCTCAGTTCTATTCTGTGACAGTACTAAAATCAAAGTAATGAAAAGCTCATGTTGCCGGCTATACAGCAATATCCTTTTGGGATGACTTAGGATGAAATAACATCTAATTAGTAGATCATGAGGCTGTTCAACCTGCTTGCCTGTCTCCATGAAAGTGTGAATTGAAGAGAGTGAAGCCATTTGTCTCACACAGCCCAGAAAAGCTATGGGTTTGTAAAAATGGAAGGGGGTGTTTAAAAGATTTATTATGGGCTTATGTGTATATGTGTGCACGCTAATGAGCATGCGTGTGCAAGTGCCCATTTGGTCAGAAGAGAGCATCAGACACCTGCAACTGAAGTTACAGACAGTAATGAGCTGTTCAACATTGGTGCTAGGAGCTTTACAAGAAGTTCAAGTGCTCTTAAACAGTGAGCAAGTCACCTCTCCAGCCTCCATGGTAGACTCTTTTTATGAGGCTGCTCTAAAATATGACTTACAGGACTATGTGCAGAAATCCCCAGGGTTTACTTCCACTTTTAACTAGAATGCTGTCAAATCTGCAAGTCATTCAACAGTATTAATACTAACAAAGAGACTTCTGACTCTAGAGCCAGAATTTTAGACTTTGCTTATTAATACTTCAGAACAAATTGCCAAACATCTCTGTGCCTTAGTTTTCCCCACCTAAAATGAAGATAAAGAGGGCCGGAGACATGGCTTAGCAGTTAAGAGAATGCACTTCTCTTGCAGAAGACTCAAGTCTAGCTCCAAGCACCTACATAGGGCTGTTCACAATGTCTTGTCACTCCAACTCTAGTAAAAACAATTCCTTCTTCTAGATTCTGTGTGTACATGTGCACACACCAATATGCACACACATACACCACACACAAACCAAACACACATACCACATACACACACACAAATCAAACACACACACATCATAAACCAAACACACATACCACATACACACACAAACCAAACACACATACTTAAAAAGTAAATTTAAAAAAATGTTAAAATGGGAATAAAAATTGCAACCATTTCATATAGTTACTATGAAGACAGGTGAAGTGAATTCATAAAAGGGACTACAAGGGTTGAGACCATAACAGTCTCTCCCAGACATGTGGACCTGAGTTTGTACCCTAGAATCCATGTTTAAAAAAATCTAGGTATAAGCTTTAATAAACCAGTGTAATCCATAACTACACTCTAAATATTTGCCCTTATACCCATAGATAAGTATAGCTTTCTCCCTTCGTCAAAGAAACTTCTCTTTAAAACAGATGAGACGACTACAGAAAACCACAACTGATCAAAATGAAAGCTACAGAGCCCAGTCCCAAAGGAAACAACTACAAAACACTCCTGCACCTAAGGCTCATGGGTCACTTTGGAAGAGGGGATAGAAAGATCATAAGAGCCAGGGCTACAGGGCGTTTACTGTGAGTTGGTGTCTCTTAGGCATGTCAGAAGCTGCACCCATAGAGCCTCACCAACATGGCTGGCTAAGCATGACTTGAATAAAAATGATATCAATGGATGTGCCAACGTGGGAGGGGAAATTCAAAGAATCTTCAACACTGGACAATGAATTAAGGACTGCTGGGAGCAGGAGAAAAGTCGTCCTCAGAGAAGTCCACATGGATCAGTTGTCTAATACCAAATGGTCAGCCGTGAGAGGATGCATACAAGTACCACTAAATGGGCTGAGAGACTGTATTTATGTGTTTAGGAACACACACACATGGACATTCACATACACACACAAGCACACACACATACACACAATAACAACAATGACAACAACAACAATTAAAGGAAAAGTGGCCATGGATTGGCAAAAGAGCAAGGAGGTGAGTAATACCAGAATAAGGAAAGGGGAAATGGTGTGATTAGAATACAATTTCCAAAAAAAAATACTGAAAAGAAATGTAAAGCCTGGAATGGTAGCATGTGCTTATAAACGGAAACAATCAGATCCTTGGGGATTTCTCACCAAGCCTAGCTACCGTGCTGAGTTCTAGACGAATGAGGGACTCTGTCTCCAAGGATAAGGTGGCTGGTTCATGAGGAGTAGCACTCAAGATTGACCTCTGCCTCCACATGCCTGTGTACTTACGTGAATATATATCCCACCTCAAACATATAGAAACATACACAAGGAAGGAAGGAAGGAAGGAAGGAAGGAAGGAAGGAAGGAAGGAAGGAAGGAAGGAAGGAAGGAAGGAAGGGGGAAAGAAGGAAGGAAGGAAGGAAGGAAGGAAGGAAGGAAGGAAGGAAGGAAGGAAGGAAGGAAGGAGAAAAGAGTTTAGGGAATGTATTCAGGGATAAAACCATGTATACCTAATGCTTTCAAATAAGTTACTTTTCTAATTGTTTAATTTTTGTCTTATTTTTTTAAAACAGGGTCTCTCTACATAGCCATGGTTGTCCTGGAACTAGCTATGTAGACAAGGCTAACTCGAACACACAGAGATTTGCCTTCTTCTGCCTCCTAAGTTCTGGGATTAAAGGTGTGTACCACTATACCTCACTATTTTTCTTGTTGAGATATTATTATAATTACATGATTTCCTCCTTCCATTTTCTCCCTCCAAGCCATCACATGTATCCTTCCTAAATCTTTTTCTTATGTGTGACTTCTTTTTTTCATTGATTGTTGTTACATATATGTGTGTGTGATACATGCATGCATGTATGTATGTATGTGTATGTATTTCTAAATATAACCTGTTTATTCTGTATAAAGTTACTTGCATGTATGCTTTCAGGGATTATTGTGAAAGGGAAAGCAGAAAGATTTTAAGCAGCAAAGGAATCATGAGTTTTCTGTGAGATTGTGTCTCTTAGAAATGTCAGAAGCTACACCCTCAAAGTCTCACCACATGACACCTAAACATGAGCTGAACAAGGACAACAATAGCCATGCTAACATGGATGGGGTGGGGACAGGAAGCCTACACAAAGAAGTACAGGCAACTGAGGAATGCAGTGAGAGAAATAGTCTTCCCCAGGGAAGAACATACCAATTGGTTATCCAATACCAAATGGTAAATTTAATAATTTACTTTTAATAAGATGTTATTTCCTTGGTATATGGGATTTACTGGTTCAGAACAGCAATTAATTTGGAATTATTAAGAAAATACTTGTTTAATGAGTGAATGAAAATGTCTATTATAGTTTTAATGCATTACACTACTTCAAAAAGATAACAGGTATTTAAACTGAAATAGCTAAAAGAGGCTAATGTAACTAAAAAGGATCAGTGTAGAAAGGTTCCTGGCCACCTACTTAAAAACATGAGCTAAGCTAAGCTTGCCTGTGAACACATCTCTGGAGAGTGTCTTTTATTAAATTGAGTAAGGAATCCATCAGGCCATAGTATCTAAGAGTAATGCTGTCCCCAACACAAAGCAATCTCACTGACTCACTCAAACACCATTATTTTAACTGATGTTAAATTGGATCTATACACACACACACGCACACACATTGTGCCTGTGTGGGGATACATGTGACTGTAGAAATCAGAGGACAACATCATCTTCAAGTATCACTCATCATACACTGTTCATTCTTTCCTTCTTCTCTTTCTTTCCTTCTCTATCTCTCTCTCTCTCCCTCTCCCTCTCCCTCTCCCTCTCCC
>NW_021604782.1:4821192-4837278 GCF_004785775.1 Grammomys surdaster
CTCTCTCTCTCTCTCTCTCTCTCTCTCTCTTTCTCTCTCTCTGTTTCTCTCTCTCTGTTTCTCTCTCTCTCTGTTTCTCTCTCTGTGTTTCTCTTTCTTTCTCTCTCTCTCTCTCTCTCTCTCTCTCTCTCTCTCTCTCTCTCTCTCTCACTCACTCTCAAGATAGGCTTAGAAGTAACCAATAGACTAAGATGACTTGGTGACTGGCTGGTTAGCCCACTGGTCTCCTCACCAAGAATAGAACAGAGCACTACTATAGCAGCCCTTTGGGTTCTGAGGACTGAATCCAGGTCTATATGCCTTAATGCCAGAGTAAGCTCTTTCTGGACTGAACTACCTCCAGAGGGCTCTTTGGATCATTTTTCATTACACTGCTTTCAACACATCTGCCCCCATGGTGCTTTCCTTCTGGACTTTCTTCTCCTTGATCCTTTTTGCCTTCTGTTATGATTACCCAAAGTGGGCATGCCCCTTGGGGCCGAATGAGAGTAATTCTTAAGATACCACAGTGGTGATCAGCTTTCTATCCTTGTGACAAGATAACTGAGGAAAGCTAACAAGAGAAAGGGTTTGTCTTGCTCCCTTGTTTCAGTCCACATGTATTGGCTGCAGTGGTGGGCCTGCAGTGAAGCAAAACATCATAGTGGGAACAGAAAAGAAGACAGTAATACCAAGGTAGACTGAAAACAGAAGTGGAGGGAGGGAGGGAAGTCCAGCGATGAGACACATCCTTCAAAGTCATGTTCCTAGTGACCTCTAAAAGGACCTCAACTACTAAAACTCCATTCAGCTATGAACTTTGAGCTAATGGACTCATGATCCAGTTATTTTATTATTATTATTATTATCATCATCATCATCATTGGCTCCACCAGCTGGAAGTGAATTCTTCAATCTATTAATCTCTTGGGACCACTTCCTGTCAAACCACAAGTACGTTGTTTGTTTGGGATGTAAGGTTACTCTTAATATTTTGGTACTCTTATGACTTACACCAACTTTAAAAAGCCCCTCCCACTGCTTCTGTTTCTTCTTATTTTTGAGGCAAGATGGAAGCATACTTTTTCTGGGTTCTGCAAAGAAACAGAGCAATGGGTTGGATGTGTATCTGTGTATGTCTTTGTGTGTGTGTGTGTGTGTGTGCGTGTACCCATGAATGTGTGAATGTAGAGACAATGACATACACTGGTTGAAAGAATGGGTTCACATAAGTATGGGAGGCTGGAAAGCTCAGACTCAAAAAGCCAAATGCATAGCTACACTCTTAGTCTGAAGTCCTAGACCAAGACTCATTGATGGAAATCTAAATCAGAATACCAGAGGTGCTGTCAGTGTAAATGCATATGAGTCTAGGGGTGAAAGCACAATGGCCTCTCATCTCAAAGACTATCTAGCAGATAGAGGAAAAACAAAACAAACAAAACAATCCTTTCCTTC
This sequence comes from Grammomys surdaster, assembly GCF_004785775.1. Classification (NCBI taxonomy): domain Eukaryota; kingdom Metazoa; phylum Chordata; class Mammalia; order Rodentia; family Muridae; genus Grammomys; species Grammomys surdaster. The sequence goes on from NW_021604782.1 coordinate 4,822,630, forward strand.
TTTGCCTTTTATTTTGTTGAAGCCATCAGTGGAACTGGATGAGGCTCAGTCACACTAGGGAGGGAACTGTACTTTATTCAGGCTACTGAATCAGATATTAATCTCACCCAGAAACCTTCAGAGATAGTATTTAATCGGCCACCTGTGTACCCATGACCCAGCCCCCTTAACTATGCATTAATCATTGGGAGCTGCTTTGCACTAGCCCCGCCCTCCACCTTGGAAATCCTCTATTTTTCACTATTTTATTTGCATGTACTCTAAGTATTTCCCTGTCCCATTTCTTTCAAAATGCCCTCATCGCTCAGATTTAGGAGATCTCAGATACTGATTCCCCTAGCTCTATTATTAAGCAAACCTCCCAAATTGCCATGCACAGCCTTGCTCTAATATGTTTTCTAATACAAAATACTAAACCGCCATGAAGAGCATCATTGGCAAAGCTTGGTTCCACCCTGCCATTAATCCATTCTCTCTAAGTGTGGCTATTCATTAGCTATTGTCTATTTAACAATATCATCAGTAAGCGCTGTCTCCACAGCCTGCAGAGCTCCCGAATAAAACCCTGCCAGTCCTTCCTGCAAGACTCCTTCATCTTCACACACCCTCTTTAGAGACATTTAAAATAATGGAACCCAGACACTGTGGTGGTGTTTCCCTTACTGACCCGTCTATCAAACTTGTTGAAAAGGAGTTAATCTAGCATGATCAGTTCACTCTGTGGATTCATTGTGCCTCCCAAGCTTAATAATCCATCTCCTTAATGATCTTGAGATCTTTGCTCAGGGACAAACATTCAAGCCACCGGCAAATAAATCTACTTTTTAAAAAATATGTTTGCTTCTAAATAAAATCAATAGTAGATTAACTGATTGTTATTTCTCCTTTTAGAGAAAAACCAGACTGTGTATTTAGGGCACTAATTCTTGGTTGAGGGGTAGTGCTGCCCTATGGGTTTGGGAAAGTTGATTTTTCTGGTCATTGTTTCAAATTTGATAGTTCCTAGCTATTAACTCAATTATCTATATGTTTTCTATCACTCTTACATTGAAGTGAAAAATGCTCTCATTTAGTAAATCTGCCCCACTTACCCATCTGCAGAGGACTGCTCTAAGTAATCTTGGTGTCCTTCTTTGTAAGGTCCATAAATCAGGAGTCTTCCTTTGGGTAGAATTCAAAGCACTTGTCTGTGAACTCTTTTAAGGTTGGTCTTCCTACTCTGCAATCTATGATAAGCTTAACCCTCACTAACATTCCTGAGTATACAACTGACTTGTCCAGACAGTAAGATTTGAAAGACAGATTAAACCAATAAATTAAAATTGGAATTTTGCAAACACAAAATTTCTTCCATCAAGAGGTTTCTGAAACTGTTATAAACCGAAAATACAAAGCAAGAAGAAACTTCAGAATGTGTTGTGATTCAAATGCAATTTGCTCTTTGGTGTCCTTTGGCTGGAGTTCTTGGTTGCAATGGTCTTCTTGCTTTAGAACTGAATTTAATACATCCCCTATATTTCTTCCCCTTGGTTAGTTAAAGGTTCTTGGCATTCTGGCCCAATTCTTTTATCACCTACTTTATTTCCCAGCTAATAATGTGTGTTCCTTTAAGTTAGATTCTGGTTGTTTTGACTGTTTTTCTCAAAGATTTGACAGATGCCTTCTACTAGGAAGGCAAAGTTTACAACCACTACCATTCCTGGCTACACCTTAGCCACACCACCACCCACCATTACCACCTTAGCACTGGACCCTGAATCAGAAAACTCAATACCTCCCACTCTCAGCCAAAAACCAGTGAACTTCAATGTCTGCCCTACTGTCCTCTGTGTATGGCTTCCATATTTAGAAATCCATCTCCTGTTCTACGCCTTTTACAAATGAATTGGCAAAAGCCAAGTCAGTTCAAATAAAAAATGAGAATTACAATAAATTCAACTGCAATCTAATCTCAGCCCATCTGATCCATCTCGATGCATTACAGGAGGACCGACAGGGTGATGATTCAGTATGCTCATATTGACTAAACGCCAAGTCTCAGGGATGAATCCCTGCTCTATTCCCCGTATCCTTGGCAAAAACATTTCTTCTCTCTGAGACTCAGTTTTATCATTTACATAAATAGATATTTTGACCAGAAAGTATCCATGGTTCTCATCACCTCTCAAATTCTCTGAATCTGTGAATCTACTGTAAAGTTATCCAGGGTTATTTCATAATGTTTGCATGTCATAGCCCACCCAGCTATCAGAAGCTGGGAGGCAGCAAAACAATGGTAGCTTGTGTAGGAGGTAAAGAAACTGGCTTTCTTTTGTTCTCTTCACTTTTCTTAAATGGTCTTTTAGCCATGCTTTAATGTTTTATGGCACACTACTCTGGCCTGAATGGAATAAGGAATACTGGAAATATCATGGCAGTGCCAGTCCTCAGTTGATCCTACTCAAATTTGCTAATGTGAGAGTTTCAGCTAGTCATCTTCTGGTGCTTGTCCAAACCAAACCTCTGAACTGTTTTCCTTGAATGCTTCTTTTAAGCAGAAAGGAGACTTCCTTTTTCTTTCTACCTCTAAAGATCTTGAAAGTTTAGGGGAAAACCAACCCACGAATACAAATACTATCTCACATCTAATACGTGTATGTAATGCATGTGTTAGCAACCGTTGAAACTTAAACATGAGAGCATGCTCCTTCTAAAACACGAGGAGGTCAGTGTCTACCATATGAGAAGGGCTATTGGAAAAAATCTATAACGACAAGGTTTCTAAGAGCCTGTTGCTCTGATCTAATGAAGGATTTGGCTACAGTGGCCCATCACATGGTTTCACCATGATTTGAACAGAGTTGTCTTTATTTCTGTGCTGTGTTTGAACAGTGGGGACAGTTTGGCAGAGTACAGGATAAAGAATTTAACTGCCATATATATTTAAATATTAACAGCCTTGGCTATATTTTTTTTCAAAGTTACACAATATATTTATGTGACCTTGAAAGAGTAGAAGTCTTTGGACTTGAAAACCAGAAGACTAAGCAACAGAACTAGATCCTTGGCGAGGCCAAAAAAAAAAAAAAAAAAATTTAGAATTCTCAATTGCACTGTGCTCTGAAAACACCAGTTAGAGTTCCAGAGTATGATGTAACTGAAATGTTTAAACAATATGCTGATTTTATCCCTATTCATACACTCTTTTAGAAGTATATTATTTGCAAGGCTGATGTGTAATTGTAAATGTAAAGATATATATGGTATAACGTTATCCTTTAATATCTAATCATCTAATGAGGAGATATAATAACTATGTATATGGCTACAATACATCACTTCATATTGATTACTAAAATGATTTATTAAGACAGAGACATTTTAAGTGCATATTATGATGTAAGCGAACAGAATCTTAAGACAGAAAAGCAAAAATGGGCATGCAGAAACTATGGAGGGACTTGATAGAAAGAAGAGGGTTTCAGTGGGAGAGGGATAAAGGGGATAATGGGGACAAAAATTACTATATATATATGGAATTGTCAAAGGATAATTTTTAGACTATGCATGTAAGAACATACAAGCTATTTTAGGGAATGACTGAATCAGTGACCGAATCAGTGTGGTTGGGTTGGGGGAAGGGTGAGTAGGCTGAGCCAAGTTATAAATGACTTTAAATCTCACAATGGCAAGTCTAGACCCTATTTACTAGAAACTGGAAGTCCACAGTGACTTTGAGTAGAAAATGACAGGAACAGAATGTAGCTTTCTGAAAACTAAACTAAACAATGAACCGAGGAAAGCAAGAAAGCCTGGCCCATGGTGATCAGAGATAGGATAGCTTCTCTCTCTCTCTCTCTCTCTCTCTCTCTCTCTCTCTCTCTCTCTCTCTCTCTCTCTCTCTCGTCAGTCAATGGAGAGAGATCACAGTCTCACCTCCTTGGATGGAGGCTGAAAAGCAACACAATTAATAACTATCAAACCTGGTGTGGAGGAATGAAGAACTGTATGTACATGTGAGATGAGAAAATAGGATTTGTAGGGGATTCTAGAATTTTTAAACCAAAATGGCAGAAACAAGTAGTGGAGTCTTCGAAGGGGCAGCAAGTATGTAAGGGGTAACAAAATCACTTCTAAACACTCAAGGAGCTAGAAAAAGTCCCCTTACAGAGCTAGGAGTGATCTTTATTCTCAGACTTTGACTTGATACCTAAAGTAATGAAAGCCAGTGCCACTTCCTAAAGCTTCTTTTTAAACCCATTCTTAATTCCGAACGAGAAAGAAGTACACACATGCTTCACGTCTTCCTTATCTCATCACCAGTGAAGGTGATTACCCAGCACCCACCTGTTCACTTCTAGCACCTTATTCACATTGCTGGCCATCATAAAAACAAGCCACAGAAGGAGTCTAGGAAGCCTATAGCAGCTAGGCTTCTAGAAGGGTACAAGTGACAGCTTGTGAATAACCAACCATTGAAGAAAATGCAGCCAGTCTGCACTGAGAAGCCATTAGCATCAGGACCAGGAAGGGACTTTCTATTATCACCAATGATGGGGATAAATGGCCCCCTAAGGAAATGGTGTGCTCCCTTAACAGCTCTCGAATTATCCAGGTTAGTTTGATCAGGCAGAGCAGAGTAGAGGTACAAATTACTGAAATGGTGACAAAGGCAAAGTTTTGGTAGAAAAGTTTGGACGAGGGGAAATTAAAGCATTAGCTTTTTTTAATAGCAAGGAGCTTGAAATATATTAATTTATACTTTTTACCTTTTGCAATACTCGCTTTCCTGAAGAGTAGAAATGGGATGATAATTTGATATAATAATAATTAAAAAAAAAAAAAAAAGCAAGCAAGCCCCAAGGCTAGGGAGATGGTTCAGTAAGAAAAGATTGCTGTGCAAGCAGCGTGAGGACCTGAGTTCGGATCCTGAGCCCCCATGTAAAAAGCTTGGTGTGGTGAGGTGGTACACACCTGCAATCCCAGGGCTGGGAAGGCAGGGCCATGAGCTCACTGGCCAGCTCATCTTGCCCAGTCAATGACCTGCAGGATCGGAGAAAGATCCCACCTCAAAAACAGCTGACAGCAACCTCTAGCCTCCACACATATACCCAGGGAACCAAAGAGTCACACGGCAGCTCTTCTATGTTATCTAGCTATTTTGCTCCAGTATCCATCTTTGAAGCAAAGTTCTTAATGCATACATCTGTAAAGCAAGAGTGTTAGGACAAACCCAGTGGACAGTTTAGTGAAAGATCCTGCCTCAAAAAGCAAGTATGAAGGCACAGAGGAGACACAGGAACTATGAGCATCCCACCCGACCCCCACAAACCACCTTTTTGACTGGCTTTCTTTTGAAAACATGGTCCTAGGGGTTATGCAATTTCTCTGTTATTTGGAGTTGGTGGAAGAAAAGAATCTGCATACATAAGCAAACTGCAACCCAAGTGCACACTTCTTGTTTGGGCCCCATGAATACAGTTCTCCTGTCTTCTCGGAACAAAGCAAACAGGGAGCGGATGAACACACTCTGCTTTCACAGGCTGTTGCCCATGAGTGATTCCAGAATAATCACAAGGGTCCTGGAAGACGACTACTGCTGTGGTGAAGAGTAATGACACCCATTGATTCGTGTGTTTGGATGATTGGGCCATAAGGGGTGGCACTATAAGCAGGTGTGGCCTTGTTGGAGGAAGTACACCACTGTGGAGGTGGGCTTTGATGTCTTCTATGCTCAAGCAACACAATGTCTTGTGTGGCACACAGTCTCCTGCTGCTGCCTGAAAATCAAGATGTAGAACTCTCAGCTCCTTCTTCAGCACCATGTCTGCCTGCAGGCTGCCATGCTTCCAGCCATGATGATAATGGACTAAACCTCTGAAACTTTAAACAGGCCCTAATTAAATATTTTCTTTTATAAGAGTTTCCATGGTCATGGTGTCTCTTTACAGAAACAGAACCCTAACTAAGACAAATGGAATTCATACTTTCCCTGGCCTTCTAATTATATTTGAGGGGGTTTTTCCTTCAGCTTTGGTGGGAGACATAGTTTAATGATATTTGGAGCCACTTCAAATTAATGAAACTTGTTATCATGAACATCATAATGAAAAAGCTGTCCATTCATTCCACACACTCAGTATAGATGAGGACACTAGTAACTGCCCATATACTCATATTTTTGTCCCAAGCTAGGATAGTCAAAGCATTCCCAAAGACATTGTCTGCCACACTCTGCAACAACTGAATTTTCCTTTGCACAAGTAGAAACTGAGGCCCAGAGAGAGTTAGTGTTTGAACTGAAGCTTCACAGCCCCTATGAGGCCAGGTTGGAACTTTAGTTCAAATCTTCTGAGTTTGAATCCCTTGGAATTCTTTTTCCTCGCTGCCTCACCTACTCATCAAGGGTCACTTTTACCAATCGGGACATGCATAGAGCTTAAAATCCCATCTGTCTACCTCAAACACACACTCATCTCAGGGCCAGTTCCATGAGGGGGACAAAAAGAAGCACATCCTTCAAAACATCCAGAAGTGTATTTCCATTTATAGAGGTGTCCCCTCACTTTTTAGTTGTGTGCATTTGATGACCTACTTATTCGGGTTCCTTAGAAAAGGGGAATTTACATCCCACAGGTCCGCCTACTAATTATACTCACAAGAGGCTGATTTATTGCTTGACAGCAAGCCCAGTGAAGATGTTTGATAATAGTGGCCTACCACAGGACATGGAAACTAGCTAATCAAGAAACTCTGATGCTTTTGTCAAGCCTGTCCTTGAAGGTATACAGGGACCTCCCTCCAACATGCCTGAGGAACAGTCTTGTTACAAGCAGAACTGTGGAAAGAAGTACATGAAGGAAGAACAGACGTTGTCTCTCGACATGGCACTGGGACCAACAATACTACCAGGACACTCAGGTGTCACAGGGAAGGTCCCTTTGGCTAAGCACAGGTAGGAATTTAGAAAGTTCTTCTGACTCACTCAGCTTGGAATGGAGAGTTTTCAATTCAGATATAGCTCTGTCACGAAGATAAAGATAACCTTAGACAAGTCAGTATCAAAGCCTTGGTTTTGCCCTCTATAAAATGGTAACATGACAGTACTCCTACAAGGCAGAAATGATGTGCAGTAGTCAAAGATGTTCTAAAAGAACACCTTTCAGAGAGGCCCCCATGGCACACCAGAATTGTCCCCCACTCTGTCCTGCTCATGTGGTCTGTGAACATGCTGAGGACAGAGCTACGAAGCATAGAATGCTTGTATGACAACTGCGAGTCCTCAGGTGACGTGACAGAGAGGCATTTGTGAAGCAATTCTGAACAGCATCTCTTGTCATATATAGCTTGCTTTTCCTTTCACCCCATCTTAAGCATGCCCAGAACCCACTGTTGGTTTATCGGGTAGGATCAGGAAGGTTGTCTTTGGAAGGGACCATCGTGCACCCCTGCTTACAACTTAGCAGCTCAGAAAACTGTTTTGACACTTTTGGATGCAAAACCACTAAGTACCAAACATGGATACAATGGGACAGCTAGCTTCCCTTCCCCTGGCTTGAAGGTGGTCCTTGAATTCTGATAAACAAATACAATTTCAACCAAAAGATAGCAAATTGTTGAAGCTGGCTAAATGCTGAGCCTAACTTCGAATTAACAGAGAAAGAATAGAACAAGTCCTTGCTTGTCTCTATCAATAGCTCCAGTGTGAGGAGGCTCAGAGAGCCCAACTTCAAGCTGGAGCTGCCAGTAAAACAGTTTCTAATTCTAGAATATTAAATAACTGATAATGACAAGACCTTGTTAAAGAACTGTGTTGGGGAGGGGTGGCAAGACACTGCTAAAAATAGCACACATTCTCCCAGCTGAAGGTACTAGGTAACATATGGATTCACAGCCATAATGTAGGCTCTCAGTGATGACACCCGCATTGCTACCACATGTGGCAAGGCCAAGGCTCTGTATGTTCTGGAAGATATCCAGCAAGGGAGTTCTCAGCACCCTTAAAATATTGGAGAAGATGGAGCACGGAGAAATCAAAGAGAACTGGAAGATAATCCTTGTTCTCAGGGGGCTTGAAGTCAAGCCATCTTCCTTGAGGAGATTCCTAGGCATCCGGTCTTTAATACATGAGACCTAAGTGTTGAGAAGCTGCTCACACACTGCCTGGGAACATCTGAAATCCCAGCAGCTGGTCTCCTGTGAAACACACAGCTAAATCAAGTCTGCAGGATGCACTCTGAAGAGAAGAATAGAAGCTCTGACCAGCCCCTGGAAGGTGGACAGAGCCCCAGACAGCTCCCCCATCCCTCCCGGTGTCTCAGATGTGCACCTCCAAGGCTTGGATACCTCGAGGATCATTAAATGCTTTTAGCAAAGCTGTCTCAGTGGAGCAACTGGCTCTGAAAGCCAAATTGAAAAAGGTCCATCTGATCGTCTAATTGGAAAAAAAAAAGTCGGATCTGTGCCACGATCACACATTAGAGGCATTTGGAGATGAAAGAAAGGAAGGGGCAGTCTCATAATTAGCAGGGGGCTGGGAGTGCGGAGAAGTGATTCCTCTGGATGCTACACTGGGATACTGGGATTCAGTTACCAAATGCCGCCCCATACCACCAATCACACACACACACACACACACATTCACTCACTCACTCACTCTGGGGGAGGCATGGTATTAAACAGGGTGATTTTGCTGAGTGGCTGAGCACATCTTGCCTGAACCTCATCTGTGGTCCTCTATGTCTCTTCACCTCTAGCATAATAATGGTTCTCAATGGAGGGTGATTTTGCCTCTATTCTGCAAAATCTAGAGACAGTTTTTTTTCTACTGGCATCTGATGGATGGAGACCAGGGAAGCTGTTGAGCATGCTATAGTGTAAGATAGACCCTTAAAACAAACAAGAACATCTATTTGGTCAATTGTACTAAAAACAGAAAAAAAAATCCTGCTGTAAAGTAGAAATGGTAGCTCATGCCTATAATCTCTATTTTAAGGAAGTTGAAGCAGGAGCATCATCATGAGTTTAAGATCAGTTGGAGCTACATAGTGTGTTCTAGAAAGGAAGGAAGGAAAAAGAAGGAGAGAGGGAATGGGGAGAAAAGGAGGAAGGGGACAGAAGGAAGGAAGGAAGGAAGGAAGGAAGGAAGGAAGGAAGGAAAAGAAATAAGAGAAGAAAGAAAGCCTTTCTTTAAACTAGCAACTTTTTCCAACCATTCATCATTGATAAGCTTTTATTTTTATAACCTTACAGAAAATCCCTTTTCCCTTCAGAAAAACAAACAAACTAAAAAGCATTAGTTTCTATGATCATTGTAGAGATGCTAATGAAAAAGCCCAGCAATTAAGATGTTTCTGTTGTAAGCATTCATTTCCACTCAAGGGCTTCTAGACAGAGAGCTTAGTGAGGAAGGAGAGATCTTGACAACACTGTCAGAACCACATAACTTGACTCCCTCGGAGTCCTGTGTCTGAGCTGATGGAAGCCCTTGCCACACACTTCCTCGGGACCATGCAGCTGGAAATAATTCAGAAAAGCCATACTTGAGGTTGCACAATTTCATTTTTGCTGAGAACAGGTGGGACCACACTATTACTCATAAAAATGGATCCTGAGCCTTTGGTGGTTCCTCATGGAACAGAACTGCACGCTCCATAGTGCTCAACCTGGTTTCTACTGGCTGGGCTTCCATGGCATTTTCTGGACCTTCGAACCATGTCTTTTCTACCTTTTCATACTTTAAGCACAGGACTTTCCTCAGCCTATGAGATCCTCAGTCTCCTCTCCCCTCTCAGTTATCTTCTAAGACCTCAAACAGGTCAACAATTAAGAAAAAAACAAAAAAAGTATTCTTTCCTGGCAGCTATACTTGCCCAACACCAAAGCCAAAGTTCAACAATCCTCAGGAGACTCACTGAAATCTGTCCCTCGCTGCATCAAAACCCTTTGCTCAGGTCCATTGCACAGTTGATCTAGCTGCTTTGAACAATCTGTTTCCTGATAGTCTGTGTAGGCACCAGATCTACTTCCTCCCTCAAGATTAGCAAGTTTTCAAAAACCACATAAGAAAGGGTAGAAGAAAAATACAGAACAAGGAGGAAAGAGGATAGTGAGAAGAAAAGAAAGGAAACAAACGGGGGAAGCAAAGAGAAAGAAGGAAAGAAGGAAGGAAGGAAGGAAGGAAGGAAGGAAGGAAGGAAGGAAGGAAGGGGGAGAGAGAGAGAGACAGAGAGAGAGAGAGGGAGAGAGAGAGAGAGAGAGAGAGAGAGAGAGAGAGAGAGAGAGAGAGGTGGGAAGGGATTAGATTCTGAGGGAGAGAAGGAACAATCAGAGGGAAGGGAGAAAGAGAAGAAGACAAAGAGGAGAGACAAGAACTCTATTGTTACCTCTTGCTCGGAAAAGGTCTGTTTCTTAGCCATAAACACTGCCCCAACTCTATTCCAGAACCACAGGTCTTTTATAATACCACATTTGCAAGTTCAGACACTCATGAATCATTATTTACTGCAAATCAGAATCCCGAAAGCAAAATCCAAAATGCTCACATAAAGTCAAAAGTGAAAATTCCACACCAGGAAACTTGTTTCCCATACAAAATTATTAAAGGTGTTGTATGCAATTGCCTTTAAGCTATGTGTATAAGGTGTAGACCAAACAAATGAGTTCTTGAGGCAGGCCCTCTGTGTAGTGACGAGGACTGGCTTCAAACTCAATATGCAGCTGAGGTTGACCGTGGTGGTTTAAATAGGAATGGCCCTCATAGACTCAGTGTTTGGATGCTTGGCCCATAGGAAGTGGCACTGTTAGGAGATGTGGCTTTATTGGAGTAGGGGTGGCCTTGTGAGAAGTGTGTAACTTATTAGAGTAGGTGTGGCCTTGTTAGAGGAAGTATGTAACTAGGAAGTGTGTAAGGGGACGTGTGTGGCCTAGTATGGTTTGGTCTCTTTCCTCTTGCCTTTAGATCAAGATGTAAAACTCTCAGCTCCTTCTCCAGCACCATGCCTAGATGTTACTATGTCTTCTGCCATGATGACAATGGACTAAACCTCTCAACTGTAAGCCAGCCCCAATTAAAGGTCTTCCTTTATAAGAGTTGCCTTGATCATGGTATCTCTACACAGCAATAAAACTCTAAGACAATGACCTTAAATTCTAATCCTCTGATGCCTTCACCTCCCTAGTGATGCTATTTCAGATGTGTGTCACCTCAACTGGTTTATGCCATGCTGGGGACAAAAGCAAGATTCCAAGTTTCAGTGGCAAACAGAGATATACCCTCAGCCACACAAGATTAAATTTCTTATTTATACTTGGGTTCTACCAACAAGATAGCTCATTAAATATATACAAATATTCCAAAATCAAAAAAAATTAAATATTCTTGTGTTCCAAAATTTTGGTAGGTTTTTTTTTTTTACTTCTGAGGATTTAATGCATGAATACTGTATTTCCATCATTTCTACCCCACAGTCTTCATTTTTCCACCCCTATGTCTCTTCTCCTTCTCAAATTCACAATTTATTCTTTAATTATTATGGTTACATATATATGCATATGTATATATAACCTAATAGAATATATATATATACATATGTATATGTATGTGTATATATATATATATATATATATATATATATATATATATATATGTAACAGTAACAATCTGGGAGCTCATCCCTAAAGAAGACTGATTCTCCTTTGCAGCAACCATTAATTGCCCGTAGCTCTTATTCTAGGGGTGGGGTCTTATGAGATTCACACACACACACACACACAGAGACTTAGGCTTCCTAATTTCAAAAGGGAGATCTTCAACCTGTGTTACACTGACCGTAAGAACAACCTCTCTGTACTCACTGTCTCAGCTCCTGTCTGTGGTGCCTGCCAAACTTGTTAAATGCGTGAGACAGTGGACAGAACCACTGGTTTCCAGAAGAGTGGTATCAGTTAGTTCTATAATAAGAAGTCAACCCTCTGATTCTTTCAGAAGACAGCCCAAGAGCTTGGGTTTGGGCTTCTCACTTCCATCTAAATTCAGCTCTGCTTCTGAGGAGAGCTGCTGCAGAGCATCTGAGGCAGAGGCATCTACATTCTCACTTGAAAAATCAGTCCCAGGAGCAATTTATTACAGGCAAGTGCCCTGGATCCAAGAAGTACCTTGAAGTCAGGAGATGATTAATTTGATCTAACTGAGGAGCTGCAAACATCTGCTCCCTGTTGACATCTGCCTCTCATTAAGTTCCAGCCCTCTGTCTTCCTCTGCACTTGGGGGGCAGGGGGATGTGTGTTGATCTGGTAACTCTAATTATATGGTAAGCCCCGTGCTCAAGGCCCTTGTGCCAGCCACCTGGTGAGGGCTCAATAAAAACTTGTTCTATTGCATTGTACTCCAGGTCTACCCTGAGCACTCTGTAAGTCCTTCATCACTCCTAAACAGTAAGAGTCAGGAATAGTAATGAGGCTGACAAGCACATTGTCATCCTGTAGTTCTGGCTATGGCTGAGTCTGGATAAAATCAAAGCCTTGGTTGATGCACATAACCAAATCAGTTCCGTGAAAAACTACCAGCTCTGTTTGGAGATGATCTTTAACTGATTTTTTTTTCTATTCAAGCATTCTCTTCCCCAGTGATTTTGGTATAGCCATCATTATCATAAAGCATATCTCCAATACCACTCTGTACTCTTACTAGTCACTTTCTTGTTGCCATGGTAGAATACAGGACAAAAGCCACTTTAGGAAAGAAGGGTTTATTTGGTGCCATGGTTTGAGTGTACAATCTATCACGGCAGAGACAACATGGCAGGGACACTCTGACAGCAGGAGACTGAAGCAGCTGGTCACATTGCACCCACACTAGGGAAGCAGAGAATTATGGATGTTGCTCCTCAGCTGCCTTTGTCCTTTTGAAGCAGTCCAAGAACCAGGCCCGGAAATGTGCTGCCCACATTTCCAGTGAGTCTTCCAGTGTTGATTAAGCTAATGAAGATACTCCCTGGAAGACACACCAAGAAGCTTGTCTCTTCAATGACTCTGAACACTGTCAAGCAGACAGTTAATATTCACATGAAGCACTCATTCACAAACTTCAGGATGCCAAGAACTCAAGCCTGGACCAAGCCTACCCTCAGGCCAATACATTCTTCCAATATGTCTGCTTTCAGTCACTTGAGGTGACGAACTGCTCAGAATCACTGGAGTTGTCCACCTTGGTACCTCAGCTTGTCCAATTGACCTGAAGCTCAGGAGCCCAGATTTCACCATCTGGATTCAGCATTACATCCAAAAAGTAGCCACTCAGACCAAATACCCTGGCTCCTAGGACCAAAGAGACATTGAGAATCCACTTCACCACCACCCAGCCCAGATTTCCAAACTCACAGGTTTTTTCAAGTTCTCTATGAAGTATTATATAATTTTAGCATATGATCTGTACATAACCTTTCAAATGCTCTGTATTGTTAATTATTACATAACAAACTAGTCTATGTGTATGTGTATGTATGGGGCACAATGTGATGTTTTTCATACATATACAAAATGTGTAATGATTAGATTTGGGGGCTGGGCAGATGGATCAGTGTATCATTTGACTGCAGTGTAAGCTTAAGGATCTGAGTTCAGATCCCAGAACCAACATAAAGCCAGGGATTGTAGTGAGCACTGGTAATCAGCACCAGTAATCCCAGTTTCTATAGTGAGATTGAATGCAGAAAGAGAAAACTCTCCTGAAGCTCACTGGCCAGTTAGCCTGCCATACATAGTTGTAAACAAAAGAGGTAGAAGGTGAGGACCCACCATCCAAGACTGTCCTCATGTTAAACAAAGATTTAAATAAAAATTAGTTTTAAATCTATCCATTTCCTCAAATCTTTATCACTTCTTTGACAAAAATATTCAATATCCTCTCTCCTAGTTAATTTCCAGTATTATGACATTAATTATAGTCACCCCAGTGTGCAGAGGAACACCAGAAATTATTATTATTTTTCCAGGACAATTGTGATTTTGTACCTGCCAACTAACTCTCTCCACCCCTCCACCCCCTTCCCCCACTGTCTTCTAGTGACCATTATTTTACTCCCTACTTCTGTGAAATCTTTTAAAGACTGTTTTCTAGATTCCTCAGATGAGTGACATCATGTGATACTTCTTTCTCGATGACTAGATCATTTCATCCATGTTCATTCAAGTTGTTGGGAATTATAAGATTTCATTCTTTTAATGGCCATGTAGTATTTCATTGTGTGTATACAGTATATATTGTTTCTCCCTGTACCTCTGTATGTCTGTGTGTGTGTGTGTGTGTGTGTGTGTGTGTGATATTTTTCCATGCACTTACTGATGGACAAACAAGCTGATTCTATATCCTAGCTACTATAAACAGTGTTACAGTAAATATCTTCTATATGCTTTAAGTAATTTCTTAATTACTTGTAATACCTAAAATTGTATAAGGACAATGTGAACAGTTGTCATATTGTACTATTTGGTGAATGAACTCAACTAAACAGTCCATAAGTCTGCTTGTAACTGTCAATGTTTTTCAGGCAGTTTCCACCTGTAGTTGGATAAGTCTGACTCTCTAGAGCATGTAGGAATAAAAGATCTGTAAGGATAGAAGGTCTGCAGGGATAGAGTGTCTGCAGGGATAGAGTGTCTGCAGGGATA
>NW_021604782.1:4837288-4849416 GCF_004785775.1 Grammomys surdaster
GTCTGCAGGGATACAGGGTCTGCAGGGATACAGGGTCTGCAGGGATAGAGGATTACTTGTGAATGTTAACCTTTCCTAAAAACATCAAAAAGAAAACTTAAGAGACAGTCATGCTTCCAAAACCTGCCCTTTTCCTTTCTTTTCTCTCACTGGTCTCTACATGTCTCTACTATCCAAATTCTCTCTTCTCCCCAACCTAAGCTCTTGCCCCTAGATAACCCTCAAGTCCATACTCAGGTTCCTTCACCCAGCACCCTGACTGACTTCTCCATGTCTGATCACTTCAGCATCCCATGCTCTTTAGGACTTTCCTGTAAGAACTCAGGCTCTAACCCAACATCTATTAGGATTTCTATTACTGTGAGGAAACTGTTACCACAGAAAGTTTCAAAAAGAAAAATATTTTGTTATTTTAGTTTTAATTATTTTTTTACTAATGACTGTGGACTCAACATCATGCAACACTGTGATTGTGCTGCCCTCACAGTCTTCCCCTGTCCGTGCACTTTCCCCCATAATGCACTTCTCTATTTTGCATTGTCTATGTATGCACTGGAACATAGTCAAATTCCTAGTGGCCAGCATCCCCCCTCCAGGGGGCCATCAACTGAGAAAAGCCCTGCAATCGCTGGAAAGGGTCAAGGCCAGCTCACCTATGAGAGGTGGGACAATTGGGACTGACTTATAGTTTCAGAAGTTTAGTCCATTATCAACATGGCGGTATGTACGCAGCATGCAGACAGGAATGATGTAGGAGAAAGAGCTGAAAGTTCTACATCTGGATCAACAGGTGGCAGGAAGTGAACTGATACACTTCCTCCAATAAGACAACACCTACTTAAACAAATCCACACCTCCTAATAGTACCACTCCCTATGGGGTAATGGGAGCCATTTTATACAAACCACCACATCCAACCAGCAAAAGACATTTCTTAGCTAGAACATAAGGTATGTGTGAGGTGAGGGTACATGGGGATGGGGTTGGGGGTAGGAATTTGGTAAAGTTTGCCTCATTTCAACACTTTTCCACAAATTCTCTGAATGGAATGGTCTGTGTCAAAACTGACTCTGACCCAAAAGTGACCCCACGCAACAGCAAAACCGGAACAAAAGAGCTCTGACCCTTGAGGTATCCAGTGATACTCTTTGATCTCTGAGCGCTTCTGTCTCGTCTTATAGCTTAGGGCATCGATATCTTACTGCAATTTTTGGGAAGTGGGACTCAAGATCACCTGTCAAACTCTAATGTGTGCTTCAACATTCACCTAAAAGGTCACAAGGTCAGTGGCTTCCCTCCCTTTCTTTCTATTATTGGTTATCTTTTATTATTGTCTACCACAATGGAAGTCAATGGGTTATCTATCTCCTTCCTTGTTAATTCTTTTCCTCTCACCAAGTTCATAGCTACCTTGAAAACAGGGAAATCTCTCATTTATCTTCAAACTTAGCTAAGTACTTAGCCAGAAGATACCCTCAGAAAATCTGCAACTAATTTGCTACATTGTACCATACGAAGTATCCAGTTTTGTGCCTTATTCAAAAAGTATATTTGGGACGGAGGCCTTAGCTCAGTTGGTAGAGCTTGCCTAGCAAGCATACAGCCCTGGGCTCAATTCCTAGCCTTGTAAATGCCAGGTGTGGCAGTGGACACAAGTAATCTCAACTCTGATGAGGTATGAACAAAACAAGGAGAAGTTTCAGGTAATTCTCAGGTATGCATTGACTCTGAAGCCAAACGAGATGGGATACCAGGAGACACTATCTCAAAAAAGAAAAAAAAGTATCTGTGTATATGTCTGTCAGTCTGTCTGTGTGTATGTGTACATAGCTAGATAGAGAATTAAATTGAATATATAGTAAACAACAAAACTGATTTCCCCTGTTGATAAAAATGTATCTGCATGAAAGTCTAACAATGTTCTGAAAATTGAAAGTTAGCAAAGGGGAAATAAAACACTGGAACAGTTGGGCCCATTTCTTTCCTTATGGATACAATGCCAAGCCTGGAAATAACACTTGGAGGCAAAAGATAATAGGCTGAGTGTGGGTCCTTCTTCTGTGACCTGTAAGGCTGCAAGACCTTCCATTCTCTATTAGAATATTCTGTCAGACTAGGCTTAGGCAGCTCCTTCAGTTAATGGTGACAGGAAATGTGACTCCAGGGCCACATAACCACAAATACTGGTGGCCTCGAAGCTGGAACACACTGATAGGATTGGCAAACCCCACCTAGGCTGCTCTTTGTCAAGATGAAGAGAAAATACAGTGATGACATGCAATCACTCTTACAGCCTCTTCAGTCAGTCTCCAGGATGCCCGGAGGGCTCCCCAGGCACCATAACCTATCCCCAACCCACAGAAATGGGCCCACGGATGGGAACATTCATGGTATAAAAGAAGTCTTCACACTAAAATTTATTAATTCTTTTGAAATCCAATCCTTCTCCTCTTGTAGAATGAGGACTTGGGCAGGAGAGAACGTATTTTCTTTGGCAAAACTTCTGAGGCAGAAGTTCACAGTAGCAGCGTCCTGGAGGAAGCTAATCTATCAGATGACTGGGCATGCCCCCAGCTCTAGCCCCAGGGTGAGTAAAGAACCTATTCCCTTTGACGAAGGTTGGTTCTGAGGGCATGTGGGCATTTATCAACCCAGTGAGATTGGAAACACGATTTTGCCAGAAGATTGTGGGAAAGGTTTCCATTTGCAAAAGGAAAAAAGAGAGAGGTATGAGGATAGGGGAGATACACTGGTATTCTCCTTCCTCCAGACTTGGTCATGACTTTCTGTGTTATCCACAGTGTGACCATTTTGCCACCTAGAGAATTCAGCATGGAAAGGAAGCAAGCATGGAGGAGGGAGAGCTGAGGATGTGTAGCCCAGGTGGTAGCCTAGCATATGACCCCAAGTTCAGAACACCTCCATCACGCTGCGGGATTCCAGATCCCCTCCGGATTACTTACAACATGGAGTAAGACTTTTAAGCCACTAAAACTAGTTCTGTTCTGATCTTTAAGGCCAAAACATTTACATGTTTGTGTTTGGTTTCACACCCTGGGACAAAGGACTAGGGGTACATGTTTTATATACCAAAGCTGACCTGGTCCCATCAGCATCCCTCAGTCCCTACCTGGCATACCCTGCCCTCAACCCTGAACTTTCCAGCCCAGAGGCTGGGTAGCCCTTCCCCCAGGGGTTCTTCCCTATATAATCCAGACATTTTGGTCTCCCCTCTCTCTCCTTCTCTCTCTCTCTCCTTCTTTCCCTCTCTCTGTGCATGCTCTTCCAATCTTTCTCTTCTCCCTGTCCTCTTTCTCCCTCCCTGTTGCAATAAACCTGCCTTTATTTATATATATATTATAATCTGGTTTGAATTGACTCACTTCACCAGCAGAGAAATAATTTATCAGTTTTGGTTTAATTTGTTGAGACTTTCTAAAGATTTTTTTTTTAAGTATAACTCTCACGTATGGCACACTGTGACAGACAGGTTCCAGAATCTCTCACATTCCTGGTCCTATACCTTGCTGTGCACAGTGTCCCTGGTCTTTATCTTCAGCTGAGTGACTCACTGATTTAGTAGTTTGGGTTTACTCAAATAGTGATTCTATTTATACCCTTAATTCCATGCCTAAATCACACTCCATCCCTTCTCTCCTTCTTTAGACTTACAGTCACTCAATTGCTAAGCCCAATACCAGAGAGGAAAGTGGATTTAGACACTGGAAAGACAGATCAAAACCATGTGATTCTCTCCCGATCATTACCTTCCATTTATCATGGTCCTACTTACTGCCAGCACTTGGTTAGGCTCCCAGTGAATGAAAAGGAGATGACGTGAACTGGAATTGCAAATGACCTCTAAGTGGCCTTCAAGCCCTGAAGGGCCATCCATCCTTTAAATAATTCTCGTTTATTGCTATAGAATATATCAACTTGTTTATTGAACTTATTCAGCACTTACAGAGCAGTTAATCTGTGCATGCACTGTGCTGAGGATTCAGGGTACAAAAATGAATGAATTTTGATTCATTCAACATGTAGTTTCTGCTTTATACCAGACAAACCACCAAGAATTAAGTTGTGATAGAAAAATACATGGAACCTGTCCCTGGGTACAATCATAGAGAAGAAATCCTCTGGATAGATGTGGACATTTACAATATATTCACACAAATACTAAATGAAAGAGAGGATTCGGGCAAGAGAGAACATTCTAAGCAAAAAGAACTACAGCGCAGGGGCACACAAGCAAACCTGGAGGGACAGCAGTTAATCATCTCTCGGAAAGTGGGGAAGAAGGAAAGAGAGGAGATTTATCCCGAGTTTCATGGGGAGTTCAGTCTGAGAATGAATGGAACAGGGCATACTTACTTGGTGACATTGTACATCCAATATGGGGCCTATAAGTGAGACCTTATCACATTTACCTTAAATGTGATATAAGAGAAGAAAATTTGAACTGAAGGAATGAATGAGGATTTCAGCACGTGGGTGGGATTTGAAGACATGAGAATTGCTGGAAAGAAACACAAGAGTAACCCAGGCAGAGGTACTTAATGAGTACCTCTACTTAAAAGGCACCAGAGGAAGTGAGCTTGCACACAGTTGGATATTTGAAAGAGACATCAGACCAGCACAACAGGCTGCTGAGCAAGATGCTTAATCAGCCTGTGCTGAAAATATACCTTCATAATCATCATAACATAATCATATTAAATGTGGGATGGATTTGTATGACTAAAATTTGGGGAGAAATTACTAAAATACTGAGTTAAATAATTGCTTTTGAATGCCTATATATTCCCTTGATGACAACATTTAAACAAGAGGGTTTGTTTTTAAGATGTGTAAATGAGGCGTAGTGGTACATGTCTTTAATCCCAGCACTAGGAAGGCAGAGATAAGCAGATCTCTGTAAGTTCAAAGTCAGCCTGGTCTACAAAGTGAGCTCCAAACCAGCCCAGGCTACATAGTGAGAGCAAGCTTCAAAACAAACAAATTAAGATGAAAATTTCAAAAATATTTATGAATGTACTCTAGGAAGTTGTTCTTGTCCTCATTTCAATGAAATCACTAATCATGTGGTTACAACCAAGATGTTTATATATTGGTGCTTTTTTGTGGCAGGACCAAAATGGAAAATAGAAGCAGAAGGAACAAGAGATACCAACAAAATTGTTTGAGCAAATTCAGAAACGAACCCTTAGATTTTGTACACAGTTAAGAGAGGAGTATCTGAAGACAAGATCTACCTATCAGTAACCTACTTCTACTACTCAGGATCTGCCTTCTACTACCCTTTCAGCTAGAAACTCATCAATAGATTCATTCATTGGTGACATTATCTTCATGACTAAATTACCTCTCACTAACACTAACAACTGGAGACATACATGAACCTGTGGAGGAGATCTCACATTCAGACCACAGCACAATATCTAAGACCGAATCACCAAATACCATCCCTCTAACCACAGGAAATGAAATCTTAGTAGATGTCAGGTATTCACATCTAAACAATCTACCACGGTGATGTGATTGCCCCTACGAAAAACAAATAAAATCATTCTTTTTTCATTCTTCAAAACACAAGAGATGGTGCTAGAAGGACCATTTCATAATAAGGATCTTTCACACTAAAGTAAACTTGAAAACAGAGAACATTTATGCAAAAAGAAATCCATTTACTATGTCAGGAATTCTCAGTGTTCCCCCTGCTGTTATTGTAGATAATTGAGTAAAAGCTTTTCTTTCCTACATCAAGCATCAGTTTCCAACTGATCCTTTAGAAAGTCAGTTTTGAGATTTCATTTCAAGACCATGACTGGAGAGTTTATGGGAAATGCATGTGTTTAGGGAAATAGAACCATTTCCTTTCCTTGAGGCAAACACTCAGAACAATTAGGAAGAAATAGATGCGACAAAAGAAACAAAGGGAAAGGTCCCACTAAATGTACCATCTCCATTGCAGATGCCCTTCTTGCAAGCGCCTAAGTAACAACTCTGCAATGAGATTATGAATCCCTACCTTTCCACCTCAACCTGGCCACTCAACATTTTCATGGTTTGAGGTACTAAATGAGGATGTATTCCCATGCTCCTGATCTTAACACCCACATTCATTCTGCAGTTCATTTACTGCCTAACTTCCTAATATTTTTCACTGAAGTTGTAATTTCTTCTAAAATAATAGGTTTTTTTTTCATTTTTTTCAGACTTCTATATGTTCATGAATGTTTCTTTGATGATATTCACCACTCACCCCCACCTGACCTCTTCCAAGCTCCACTCTTGAGTCCCCCCCCCTGACTTCATATCTTCTTTTACTTTCAACCCACCAAGTCCAATTTGTGCTGCCCATATACTGACCGACGTAGTCACCAGCCTCCAGCACCTGATCTACTGACCAGGGGCCACATCCTTAAAGATAACTGATGATTCTTCATCCAAGCAGCCATCAACTGTCACTATTGTATTGTCTGTGAATTCATTTTTAACTCCAAATTGGAGGCATTCTATGTACAAACAGAGAATATGGAATGAAGATCTTATACTGAGTCATAGAAAGGACTGTAGCTGTCCAGCCATGGTAGTTCCAGAACACAGCTTTTTTATCATTTGCATCCTCATGGTCCTTATGCCATTCATGAAATGAGCAGCAGAGGTGACCACACTGCCTGCCATCATTTGCATTTATAAATTAAGATCAACTGTACTGTACACTGATGAGAATAGACTTCAACCTGTAACCCTCACTTATGTCCAATGACTTAATACCTGCCTTTCCCTCTGTGTATCCTTGAATCAGGTACTTAACCCAGCATCTAGCATGTGTCCAGCAAACCATCTGATGGACTGAATAGGTCAAATAATCACACCTATGTCCTGAGACAAGATGTCAGACTCAACAAGACATAGTTTTTCAAAGTTCTAGCTGTGTTTTACATATTGTTATTTATTTTAACAATAACAGCAATGATGAGATACCAAATGAAATAGGTAGAAACTTTCATAACAAGAACCACCCGTATGGAGCAACATCTTGGCATACACCTCAGTGATCACATAGCAAGTTAAATGGTCATATGACTCATAGGTCAGTTGTGCAGTTATTTAGATCTACAGTCAGAGTCCCAAATGCTCATAAACAGCTGCCTTATTATATACCTCATGTTCACACAGCTCTGTGGCCATTACACCTCAGAAGTTGTATATTTCAGTAGCTGAGTCAGTAGTTATAACCCAGAGATTACATAGCCCCCCAGTTCTCTACTCTGTACAACTAATCCCTCCTGAAGTTTAATCTTCTCACTTATAAAGTGGAGATAAAACTGAAAACATTTTTAAATTAGTATGATGATGAAATAAATAAAATATAAACCATGCTGCACAATGCCTGGCACACAAATCCCTTGATATATATCACCATTGCCGACTAATTCTGCATTTTCATGTCCATTTCTTCCCAGTATTTACACATAAAAAAAGAATGGACAGTGTTTCGAAGGGTAAATACAAAAGGAATCATGCAAAATGAGGAAGGAGATGGGTAAACCATCTAAGAGCACACAACAATAGTACTTAGAACCTGTGCTTTGGACTTTGGTTCAGTCATGCATTCAACCAACAGGTAACAAGAACTGTTGCCATTTTCTGTGATGACATACTAATTTGCCACAAGGCACATTTATCACCTCATAGTTTGTATGAGTCAGGAGCTCAGTTATAGTTTATCTGGGTCCTTGTCTTGAGGTGTCATAAAGGTGTTAGCACTATGCTGGTTTGAATAGGAATGGTCCCCAACAGATCAATATATTTGAATACTTGGCTCCCTGTTGATGGAACTGTTTTGGAAAGGATAAGAGGTATAGCCATGTTGGAAGAGGTGCATCACTGGGAACAGACTTGGAGGTTTCAAAACCCTATGATATTCCCAGTTAGCTCTCATTGCCTCATCTTGGTGGATCACAATGTAAGCTCTTAGTTCCGCTCCAGTGCCGTGCCTGCTTTCCTGCTGCCATGCTCACCACCATGATGGCCATGGACTTTATGCCTCTGAAACTGTAATCTTCAAATAAACTCCCTTCTGTACGTGACCTTGGTCATGTTGTCTTAGCATACCAATAGAAAGATGAGTGAGACACTGTCCTAACCTGAAGCTTAACTGAGAAAATCTAATTCTAATCTCATTCAGGTTTGGTTAATTCTAATTCAGAATTAGTTACCACAATTCATTAGTGGCAACTATATAGATTCCTCTGATCTTGTTAACGATCAGCTAAGGACCACTCTAAACACTTAGGGGTCACCCTCACAGCTTACCATAGGGCTCCATCCATAAACCCCCTCACAGAATGGCAGCTTCCTTTTCTAAAAAAACAGGAAAGTCTCTCTTTTCAGTCTAGTCCATTTCTATCTTTTAAGAGTTTAAAGATTTTACATTATCAAAACAAAATAAACAAAAAGCCAACTTCACCTTAACCACATGAGGTAATTTAATCACAAGAGTGGCATTCGATTCATCTTATTAACAGAGCCCACCTACACTATAGAGGAGATTTTATAGGGAATGTACAATGGGGGACAGAGAAGAATTCTTGGGGATATTCTTAGATGTCTTTCCCCCACTCAACTATCATCTTCTGAGAAAGTACTTGGCATAAATGGTCTCAGAGAGAGAGAGAGGGAGAGAGAGAGAAGCACTATTTATAAATTCAATGAGAAGTGCATCACCTATCCTACAAGGTGCTCCAGACAGGCACTCAGGCTGTTGGTTCAATGTGGGTCTCCCAGACTCAGTTAATAAAGATGATACCCCATAGACATGCCCACAAGCCAACCTGATCTTGATAATTCTTTTGTAGACTTGCCTTCCTACATGATTCTAGTTGAGCTGATTGTCAAAACTAATCAACACATTGGGCCAGGATTATATACAGGAAATACAGGTAGAGAACGGGCCAGTTTCCTGTATTTCACAGTGCCTGACAAATGAAATCTAGTTAATCATTATTGTCTAATAGAATATAGTCTGTGAAGAGGTGTACTAGAGTTCTGGGAGTACACGTGAAAAGAAAAAGTCTCAGTTGTTTAGAATATTAAAAAAAAAGACTTCAAAAAATAGAAACATTTGACCCAGTTTTTCTTTTTAGATGTTATCAAATTTAATTCATCATTTTTAAAAATTGGAGCTGGAAAGATAGCTCAGTTGATAGAATGTTTTCTCATCATAAATGAAGCCCTTGGTTTTAGCCCCATAAACTGAGCATGGTGGTATACATTCCAGCATTCCAGAGAAAGAATGAAGAATCAAGTTCAAGATCACTCTCACATACATAACAAATTCAAGGCTAGCCTGGACTCCATGAGAGCCTGATTCAAATAGAAAGATGATAGATAGATAGATAGATAGATAGATAGATAGATAGAAGGAAGAAAGAAACAAACAAAGATACACACATAGGAAGTTTAGACTCAAAAAAAGGTCTTTTTTGGATATTTTATGTATTTACATCTAAAATGTCATTCCTTTTCCTTATTTCCCCTCCCTAGAAACCCCCTATACCATCCCCCTCCTTCTTTTTGCTTTTATACCATTTTAATTAGATGTAAGTATTAAGGTCAGTTCTAGGTTGAAGGACTAGCAATACAATAGATGCATATAGTCAAGGAACAAGCAAGACAATAAACACAAATAGTCAAAGTCAAGGCAATAAACAAAATTCAGTGAACACTCCCATGATCACAGTTTCTAAGGGCTTATCAGGATGACCAAAATATCTGAGCCAACTTCCCTCTCCTAGCCCAAAGTAATTTCCATGTCTGAAGCCTACTTCCTTGTTTTAACCCAAACTTTAGATTCCTGTCTAAAATTACCCCTAGACAGAGTTATTAAACTAACAGGCTGGCAAGCCAAGGACTGGTAAGACTCTGCACAGAGCCTTACCAACCTAAGACAAAAGTGCATTGCTTTTGATAGTGCATATTCCATGACGGGTAAGGAAGGCATTCTTGTCAAAAACAACCTAAGACAGGCAGAAATAAAAAATGGGGAGAGGCAGAGAGCCTTTAAGGCTGCTTGGCAAGAATCTGGCATGGGCCAATGACAAGGAAATGGGCTGCTTGGCAGGAATATGACATTGGCCAAGGACAAGGAAGTAGGCTTCTGGCAGGAATCTGGCATTAGGCTAGAACAAAGAAGTAATTTCAGGCAGGAATCTAAATCTTAGGCTAGAACAAAGAAGTAATTTCAGGCAGGAATCTAAATCTGAGGCTAGAACAAAGAAGTAATTTCAGGCAGGAATCTAAATCTGAGGCTAAAACAAATAAAAGGTCTTACTAAAGGCCACTCAACTGATAAGAGATGGAGGGAAATCTTACACCAAGCTCTTCTGGTAGGAATGCCTGTGCCTCCCTGTATGTATATAGATGCACACAAGAAAAGGACTCAGTTTAGCCACAGCGAGGAGTTAGGATGGGTAAACTAGTGAAATACAAACTATGCACATAGATCAGGCTTATATCACTGAGTGTGGAAAATGAGGTTTTAAATTAATAAAGCAAAACAAGACAAAAAGGGTTCTTTGGTAGGATGATCTACTACCTAATCAAGAAGCAATTTTTGGAGTATTACACTGGCCCTGGTATGTGAGATGCATTATAAGGAGCACAGTGCTTAGAGACGGATGGCCAAGGAGAGCACCAGGGCCTTGGATGTGAGAAGACTGAAAGTTGAAACTTACAGAGAGGTTGAAGGTCAAAGTGAGCAGTCAGCAGCTGTGAGGAAAGGGGCCTTTGAGCCTTCAATTTCCCAACATTTTGCCTTAAAAACCTCTCTCATTCTCTCTTCCCAGCATATCTGTACCCCAAGCCACCTGGACCAGCAGAACCACTGGCAGCATGTCCCATGCCTCTGCTCTTTCAATGTTCTTCCATGAGAATCACCTCCACCATATTTCCTTATGATAAAATCCTAATCTTCCTCCAGTGCCCATATTAAAAACTACTCTTTTAAGGAACCATCTGTGACCCCTAGACTCTTCCCAAGCTGATGTGGTATCAAACACATAGAGTCACTCAGCACTTAAAGACCTCCACTATAGCACTCAGCCCCATGTCCTCATGGCCATTTCTAATCAATTTCAACTCAGTGTGAAGATGTCCTTCCAACCATTTGAGCTCTCACCCTGCCTATGTATGAGCTGCCTGAGCAGGCAGGGAGGAGGTGTTCACAGACTTTTGCATGCAATCTCAGTAATTATTAGGGAATTGAAATGACTCTCCAAACCTGTTGTAAAGACTTCAACCCCTAAAGGGAACACAGAAATGGAAAATGTTTGAGATCTTGTATTACTCAGAGTCTGGATTAAACACAGCACTGTAGAACTCCTGTAATAAACTTCTGAACATCTGCTTTGGTTGCCACCTGGAAACAGAATTTTAAATAGCTTCAGGTCACATGTGAGGTAGAGAAGTGAATAAGAAAATGGACTGAGCCGAGTATCCCTGGAAAGAGCTGGGGACAGTAGCACACTAGAGCAGACATCTTCTCTCTCTACCGTGACTACTCACTCCTCTGCCCCAATCTATGCCTGCTGAGGAGGAATGAGGCCCAGTGTCCTGAGCCATGCAGAGTATGAAAGGAATACGGAAAAATTGGACATGATATAAACGATCTCGATACTTTACATTTTAAAATAATTCTTTCAACAGAATAAGAAGATGTAGGGCAGACCTAATTAAATGTATCCAGGAACCAAAGTCTGGTTGGGTATCACTTTCTTCCTCAGTGCTAAATACCATAGTAGCTACTTTAGGATAGTAAATGTAAACCTAAGCCTCAGAAATCTCACACTGTCTCTCAGCCCTAAAGAGGGTATCTCTATCATTTCCTCCAATCCTCCAGGAACATCAAGGAAGAAGGGTCAGAAAGAATGTATGGACCAGGGGATGAGTATGGGATGGCATGGAATCCCATCTTCCTGACATGACACAGCTATTGAACTCATGAATTCACAACAGCAATGATCACATGCAGAAGACTGGGTCTATAAGGGCCCACCTCTCCCTGAGAAGCTACATGCAGTTAATGGTTGCTGAGAGAGGGGGAAGTCTTATTCCTCAGT
>NW_021604782.1:4854416-4857068 GCF_004785775.1 Grammomys surdaster
TACAAGCTGCCATCTTTGGCTAAATTTTAAAATTGAATCTTTAAACTGCCTCAGATATTCTCAGACAAGCGAAAGGGACTTTGCTTTTTACAACATTTAAGAGTTTTCAGTATTTTTAATGTTCTGATTTTTTTTATCTTTTATATCTAATATTTGTGATCATGGAAACTCTGAGATTGTAAAAGTTAAGCACCTGCTGAAGGAGAGCGAATACTTACCGCATTTACACTAATCAGTGATGAGCACCCAGTGCTCACTTTCCGGAGTCTTAAGGAAGAGAACAGAAATGATTTAAGGGAAAGATCCCTGAAAATAATTTCAAAATGTACTTAGAAAACACTTTTCCCACCATGACCCACAAATTAAGAAAACAGCTTTAAAAAAAAGCTATTAAGAGATGTGCATTGGTTATAATTTAAAAATAAACTTAGTCTCTAGTCCTGTTTGTCTGATTTTTTTGCTGTTGATAGTTGTTTAATAAAATGTCACGAGTCAAAAAAAAGCTCTATGGATTATTGCCAATAGGATGAATGGATCAAATATATATACATATTGCATATGTGTGTGGTATATAACATATATGTATATATGATATATATCATATATATCATACACACACACACACACACATATATATATATATATATATGTATATATATATATATATATATTAATTTGTAGAAATTTGTAGAAAAGATGAAGAAATTAGAGGGACCAAATAAGGCTAGGATGAAAAAGAAGTTAACAGTAGGAATTCTAAACTATATATAACATTCTGAAAATACTAAATTTATAGATCATAGACATAAAAAATTATTCTACATGCATATAAAATATTTTCAAATGAATCCTGCTACCACAAAAAATGCAATTTGAGAAAAAAAAGATGCCAATCCTAAGTACAAGGAGTATTTAGGACAGCAAACAGACAAAACCAGAAAAGAAACTCCATTCATAATTTCTATAATTAAATTATTAAATATGCAGAATAAAGAAAAGATAGGAAGTCACAAGCAAATAACACCAAGCAGACATAAAAGAGTAACAGTAGCAATTAATATCCTAGGAATATGCTTGTTCTGTTTTGGTGGCTGGCTGGTTGGCTGATTAGTCATGTTGGGTTGTTGTTGTTGTTATTCTTGTTGTTCTTGTTCTTGATCTTGTTTAAATTTTTTACTGAAAAAGTAAAAGCCAGAAGAGTTTGGATTGATGCATTTCTAGTTCTAAAAGATAATAATTGGCAACCCAGATTAATATACCCAAAGGCTAAAAGAATTTATCACCACTAAATCAACTACAGAAGATAGTTAAAGGAAATCTATGAGACCACAGGAAATCATGCCATAATGATAGTTAAACAGAAGAGAAGAAGGGTGAAGAGAGGAGGAAGAGGAAGAGAAGAAAAAATCCAATGATATAAAATCAAAAACTAAGAGAAATAAACATACTTTTGAGAATAACTGAATATGTATTAATGGCCTCTATTCCCCAATCAAAAGACACAGGCTAGTCGGGTTGGTCAAAAATCATGAACCATTTATTTATTGACTCTAATAATATATCTCACCACAAAAGACAGACACTACCTTAGGGTAAAAATATAGGGAAAGTATTCTAAGGAAATTGACCTAGGAAACAAATTGATGTCACTGTTATAATATTTAGCAAAATGGATTTCAAACCAATACTAGTGAGAAAAGAAAAAAAAACAATTCATATTAATTAAAGGAGCAATCCATCAAAAAGGCTTTATGGTTCTACACATATATGCCCCAAACACACATGTATCTAATTTCATAAAACAAAAGCTGTCATGTGTAAAGTCACAGATTAACCCTGACACAACAGTGGTGGGTGACTTCTGTACCTTACTCTCACCAATTGACAGGACTTCCTCATCAAAATAAACAGAACTATATGAATTAAATAACACTATAGATTAGATAGACTTAAAAGACATCTACAGATTATTCTATCCAAATACTGAACATTTTTCTCAACATCCCATAGAATTTTCTTTAAAAATATATTAAATACTAAAAAACAAAGCAAATCCCAACAAATACAGGAAATTAATATGATTCCTTATATTTTATTTGATCAAACTATAATAAGACTACAGATCAACAATCAGAGAAACTCTGGAACACACACTAAGTACATGGACATTAAACAACACACTACTAAATAAATGGTTCTTGAAGAAATCAAGAAGAAATTTTTTTAATTTGTTAGAATAAAATGAAATGACATCATAACATACTAAAATGTATGGAACACAATGTTTCCATAAATGTATAGGAAACATTTATATATCTAAGAAAAGTTTATAGCTCTAAGTATACACATTAATAAATTAGAGTGAGCCCAGAGGAGGCAGTGTACACCTTTAATATCAACTTTCAGGCAAATCTCTGAGTCCCAGGACAGCCAAGGCTACACAGAGAAATCCATTCTCAGAAAGAGAGAGAGGGGAGAGAGAGAGAGAGAGAGAGAGAGAGAGAGAGAGAGAGAGAGAGAGAGAAAGAGAGAGAGAAGGAGGGAGAGATAGAGAGAGAGAGAGAAGGAGGGAGAGATAGAGAGAGAGAGATAGAGAGAGAGAGACAGAGACAGAGACACACAGAGAGAAGAGAGTGATACTGAGAGACAGAG
>NW_021604782.1:4857168-4859857 GCF_004785775.1 Grammomys surdaster
TGATGCCCTCTTCTGGTGTGTCTGAAGAGAGTGACAGTGTACTCATACATAAAACAAATAAATTAAAAAAGAACATGTCTATGTTGTACATTTATTTAAAAAGTAGAAGAAGGAGGAGGAGGAGGAGGAGAAGGAGAAGAGGAGGAGGAGGAGGAAGAGGAGGAGGAAGAGGAGGGGAGGAGGAGGGAAGGAGGGAGCAAAGAAGAAATGATGAATGGGTACTCAGATAAATAACTTGAACCTCATTACTTACTTGGAACAATAAGAATAAGACAAATCCTGAATCAGTAGACAGGGAAATGGCAAGATGGTTCACTGAGTAAGGGTGCTAACTACCAAGTCTGAGTGTGATCCCTGGAAATTAGAGCAAAGGAAAGAATGGACTGCTGCAAATTGTCCTTAAACCCCATGGTACATGTACCCACATCCAAACCCATGCTTAGAGAGAAAGAAAGAAAAAAGAAAGAAAGAAAGAAAGAAAGAAAGAAAGAAAGAAAGAAAGGAAGAAGGAAGGAAGGAAGGAAGGAAGGAAAGGAAGGAAGGAAGGAAGGAAGGAAGGAAGGAAGGAAGGAAGGAAGAAAGAAAATCATTAAAATGAACATAGAAATTAATAAATTAAAAATACAAAGGATCAAGGCAATAAAGAATTGGTTCTTAAAAAGAATATGAATTACTGAAATTAAGTCAAGATTAGGTAAACAATTTGAAGATATCTATAATACTCAGTAATATTAAAGTAGTAATTAAAAATCTACTGCATAAAAATGTCCAGGCTTACATGAATTCATTAGTGGATTTTACCAGAATTTCAAAGAGCTAAGATCAATATTTCCTGAATTATTCTATAAAATAGAAAAGGAAGGAACATTATCAAAATCTTATGTAGTATTATTACCCTAATATTTAAAAACAAAAATAATTCTGTCACAAAATAAAAATTACAAGTTAATTTTGTGAGGAACATGGACACATAAATTCTCAACAAAACTCTTGCAAGGAAAATTTAAGAATACAACAAAAAGATCGTTCACCACAATGCTGATCATTCATCATGAAGTTGAGCTTGATATAGAGATGTAGGGATGATTCAACATACATAAATCAATAATGTCACAAATTTCATGTACTCAAGGACAAAAATCACATAGTCACTCCAGTAGATACAGAAAAGACTTTGACAAATTTTTGCATGTTATAAGTTCTAAAGAAAAATAGGCAGTGGTGGTATAAGCCTTTAGTCCGAGAACTTGGAGGCACAGGCAAGTAGATATCTAAGGATCTCTGAGTTCAAGGCCACCCTGGTCTATAGGTCTGAAGAGAAAGTTCCAGGATAGCCAAGGCTACATTAACAAAAACTATCTCAAAAAAAATCATGAAGAAATTTAAAATAGAAGGAATATACTTGAACATAATAAAGGTTATATGTGATATCTACCAAATGTTGTATTAAAAGAGAAAAAACGTCAGGCATTTCCACTAAAATTGGGACTAAGATAATACTGTCCACTTTCTCTGCTCTTACTCAATGGGTTTGGGGACATCTTCACTGGTGCTATGTGACAAAAGAAGCAAGTAAAGGAATATAAAAACGAAAGAAGTCAAAGTATCCCCATAGGCAGATGACATGGTTCTATAATAAGAGACTAAAAACTCCACAAGAACACCCTTCAAACTAATAAGCACTTTCAGCAAAGTGTCATATACAAAATCAACATACAAAAATCAGTAATCTTCCCATATGCCTATGACTCTTACTGAAGAAGAAATCAAGGAAACTCCATTCACAATGCCAAGCAAAACAAATCAAAAAAAAAGGGGGTGAGAATGATCTTAACCAAGTGTTTGACAAACCTCCACAAGTAAAACTTTAAAACACTGAAAAGGGAAACAAAAAGACACAGGTGGAAATGCTTCCCATGTTCATGGATTGGAAGAATCAACACAGTGATAATGTCTAACCAACCAAAGACAATTTACAGATTTCATGCAAACTTTCATTTTTACATCAATGGAAAAAAAAACCCTAAAATTCACACTGAAGCACAAAATATCCAAGACAGCAAAAGCAATCCCTAGCAGAAAAGAAAATTTCTAGAAATATCTTCATACCCAGATTTTAAGTCATACTACAAAGTCATAGTAATAAAATTCATCATACTGGCACAAAAGCAGGCACATAGATCTAGGAAATAGAATGAAGGATCCAGATAGAAGGCTACGCCTTGGAGGAGAAAAGACAGCATCTTCCACTAATGATGCTTGGAAAACTTGATATCTACATGTAGAACACTGAAAGTAGACCCTTAACTCTCACCCTCTGTGAAAGTCAACCTCAAAGGGATAAAGGACTTGACCCCAAAATTGCTAGAAGAAACACTGAAGAAAACACTTTAAAGCACAAGACAGAAATTTCTACATGAGACTATATCATTCATGAAATAAGGCTGATGTCATCTAATGACTAAGTTTGATGTGAAATGAAACTAAGTGAAATGAAAAAGTTATGTACTTCAAAAGAAAATGGTCAAGGGAAGAAACAGCCAATAGAAAAGGAGCAGATCTTCGCTAACTGTATATTGGACAAAGAGTTTGTATCTAAAATAAATACATAGATGATACATATATACATACATACATACATAAGATAGATAGATAGATAGATAGATAGATAGATAGATAGATAGATAGA